>NC_134353.1:450048252-450303252 GCF_048569485.1 Anomaloglossus baeobatrachus | reverse complement strand
TTCTTTCAGGAGGTACCTCTAAGAGGAATCATAGGAATTGTGGGGTTTACAAGGACAGTCTATCCTCAGATTACCAAGGGGGCCTTGTCCCACCTGTATCAAAGAATTTTTGTCCCACCTTTATCAAAGAATTCCATTCTTTGATACAGGTGGGACAAGGCCCCCTTGGTAATCTGAGGATAGACTTCTGTTCTATTTAGATCATAATGTTGAAATTAAATTCAAAATTAAAAAACATGACCAAATCCTGATATGTTTTTGATCTCTGCGTTTTGCTGCGTTTTCCCAATACATTGCATGGGCGGAAAACGCAGAAAAACGCAGGAAAGAATTGACATGTCCTTTTTTTTTTTCAAGCTCAAAAACGCAGCTTAAAAAAAAAGTGTGCGGACAGCAAAAATGAAAACTCAGACTTTGCTGGGGAAGCAAAGTCATGCAGTTTTGAGGCCAAAAACGCACCCGAAAAACGCGCAAAAACGCCGCAAAAAACGCACTGTGCGCACATAGCCGTAGACTGATTTGTTCATTTAAGACCAGACAGAGCAAAAAAAAAAAAAGGCTTGGACTGTTGTATCACTTGTGATTCTCAGTTCTGGTCCAGACTGGGCTGTGTGGATCAGGTGGTTACTTTCCTCTTCAAAAGGCTGAGTGGAAGCACTCTGTGACTGAGGAAGGGTGGTGCCTGGCCAAAAACATCCCAAGGCAAATCAAAGCACTGTTAAAAGAAAAAATACATAATGTTACCACGGAGAGCTTAGTATACAATTTTGACACTCTGGATGTGATCAAAAATGCATAGTTTTTAATTATATCATTCCAGATGTTGTCAAGTGTAAATAAGCGAATCCCTCAGCACCAGAAAGACTGCTTCTATTGTTCTCTGTTGTCAGCCATTATAAACAACTTATTGGTATAGAAAGGCTGCAACTATTATCCCTTGTTGTCAATCTCTACAAGTCATAGAATAACTGTTATAATGTGGGAGAACTACTGCTTTTATTCTCTGTTGTCAGCTATTACTAACCAAGAAAAGGCTGTTATAATATGGGGGAACCACATTTACTATTCTCTATTGTCAACCTTAACAGGCTAGGAAAGAAGCTATTGTAATATGGAAACTAACGTCTATTGTTCTCTATTATCAGCCATACAAGATACACAAAAAAAGGGGTAATATTAGTAGAAGGAAACTGCTTCTATTACTCTTCTCTGGTTTGTGGTTTATGTACGGAAGCACCAAGCCTCAAGGCTGAGTTGAGAGATATCTGTGCTGAAGTGAGGGAAACACATAACCAATCCACTAGGAAAGATGGGGGAACTTCAGATAAATCAGGTGGCTCTGAACAGGGTTCCAGAAAATTGTCACCTGCCTCTTCCTCATCCTTGGACTCCTCATCTTCCTCAGACGTGGACGGCAGACTATGCTTCCCATCCTCTAAGGTGACACCCCTAGTGAAAGCTTTCCGCCCACCTCTGGGGCTGGTGGATGATAAAGATCCTGAACCCACACAAGACCTGATGTTGGAGGCCTGGAATGCAGGCTCGTGGTACCTGAAAGGCTGCAGCAGGAGCTCTTCGCCTGGCGGTGGCAGGCAACAATTAGAAGACCAACTTAAAGGTAACGTGTCTAGTAAGGACATTATTTCCTCAGTTCCACGTATACAGGGGGTGGCATCTTCTAGCAGATGCTTCCATTGACTCGCTCAAATTATCTGCAAAGGTAGCAGCTCTTTCCAATTCAGCCAGAAGGGCCCTCTAGTTGACATGCTGGAAGGGAGACATACAGTCCAGGAACAGACTATGCGGGATACCTTGTGAAGGAGACTTTTTGTTTGGATCACAGTTCGATGACCTTCTGTCCAAAGCGGCAAACAACAAACAAGGATTTCTGGCTGTACAAACTCCATTCCCTCGTAGCTGTCCGTTTCGGAGGAATCAATTTTCCACAAGGATCCTCCCAGAGACCAGGACTCCTGGAAGGATAGACGGATAAGGTCCTCAGGATTATGTATGGTCCACCATCCTCTACCAAGCCACAAGGCCCTCAATGACGCCACCATCCCAGTGGGGTGGGAGGGGTGGGGGGCTCTCCCTCTTCCTTCCTGCATGGGAAGAGATTTCCTCCAGCTCGTGGATTCTACGGACCATTGCAAAAGGGCTGACATTACAACTGGAGTCGCCCCCCTCGGGGGTATTTTATTGTAATATCTATATGACAGGGAGAGAAAAGAATAGTGATCTCCATCCTAGAGCACTAAGGCTGTGTGCACACGTTGCGTTTTTTACCGCGGAAACGCTGCGTTTTGAACCGCAGCGTTTCAGTGGCAAATTGCATGCGTTCAGCTTTCCCAGCAAAGTGTATGGGAAAGCTGAAAAATCAGTGCACATGCTGCGTTTCTAAACGCAGCGTTTTTGATGCCAAAAATCGGTGCGGAAAGAAAAGCAGCATGTCACTTCTTTTGTGCGTTGTGGCTGCGTTCTCTCCCCCATTGAAATCAATGATGTGGGGTCAGAACGCAGCTACACCGCATGGACCTGCTTTTTTGTTGCGGTCCGCGGGCTTTGTCGGCACGCCAGAACGCAAGCATTTACCTGGAAGTGAGGTCAAGAGGTTTCCTGTTGACCTCAATACCTGGCAAAGTTCAGGAAAGCCCCCGGTGTCGCCAAAGTGCCCGCCCCGACCCAACAAAATCCAACATGGCCGCGCGCACAGTAGCGCACCGGCCGCCCTGCTCCTATGTTATCTGTCGCATGTGCCTTGAGACATGCGACAGAAAAATGCACCCAGGCCCTGCCCGTTCACCTCAATTCCCCCCGGTGTCATACATACCTGTCCGGTCGCAGCGCTGATCCCCCGCGGCTCCCTCCTCCTTCACAGCAGACGCCGGCCGGTCACATGTTCCGAGCAGCTGACAGCCAGCACTGTGTTCAGAGAGCTGTGCTGGCTGCTCGGCACTCTGCAGCTGTGACCCGGGGAGAGTGGGTGCAGATTTTTGCACCCACTCTCCTCAAATGGAGGGTCTGCCCTCCTAGAAAATGGGGGATACGTTCCCTGAACGTGCCCCCATATTCTAGAAGGTCCAGAGCCGACGTGGGACATCCAAATGGATTTCTGCGGACCCATTTTTTTTATTAAATTGGAGAACAAGGGAATGATTTGGGGAGTGTTTTTTCTAATAAAAAAATTTTTGTTGTCTTTTTTTGCTTTTGTTTACTGTCAATTAGTTATGTCGGGTGTCTGATAGACGCCGTGACATCACTAATTGCTGGGCTTGATGCCAGGTGACATTACACATCTGGTATCAACCCCATTTATTACCCCATTTGCCAACGCACCAGGGCGCGGGATGAGTTGGGGCGAAGCGCCAGGATTGGCGCATCTAATGGATGCGCCACTTCTGGGGCGGCTGTGGCCTGCTATTTTTAGGCTGGGAAGAGTCCAATAACCATGGCTCTTCCCACCCTGAGAATACCAGACCTCAGCTGTCAGCTTCACCTTGGCTGGTGATCTAATTTGGGGGGACCCCATGTTATTTTTTTTTTTTTATTTATAAATAAAAAAAAAAAACCTGGGAAGCCCTCCAAATTGATCACCAGACAAGATGAAGCTGCCAGCTGTGGTTTGCAGGCTACAGCTGTCTGCTTTACCCTGACTGGCTATCAAAAATAGGGGGGACCCCACGCCATTTTTTTTTTTTGTTTTTGTGATAAAAACTAGGCTAGGCACCCTTTAGTGCCACATGAAAGGTACTAAAGGTGCCAGCTTAGAATATGCAGGGGGGATGTGGGACGTTGTATATATATTTGACCTCCATTGACGCTTTTTAGGCTGGATGCCCACAATTGGGGTTTGCAGCGTTTTGGGCGCAGAGTGTTTTCCCTGCATCCATGACGCTGCGTTGTGCAGTAGAAGCACAGTGGAAGGATTTTTAGAAATCTCATGCCCACTGTGCTTCTTTTCTCTGCAGCATAAACCGACCTGTGAAGCAGCTTCCCGAGCCTCAGCATGTCAATTTATGCTGCGTAGATGAGTGTTCTCTGCAGGTAGCATAGAGCTCCACAGCAGCCTGAACCCAAATCGTGGGCATGGCCAGCTGCGTTCTCCCGTGGGAAACACTCACATCTCTGCAGGAAGGCTGACACTGTGTACTAGACGCCGTGTCGCTGGATCATGGCCACATAGCCCAACAGTGAGAATATTGTTGCTACAGCTACATTTTGGGGGAAGTAGCTGTGGATTCAAAATGATTAATATACTCCTGAATAAAATCCTTGAGGGGTGCAGATTCCAAAATGGGGTCACTTGTGGGGGTTTTCTGACGTATAGGTACCCAAGTCTTAAAAAACGCACCTAAAAAAACGCATGGAAAACGCATGAAAAACGCATGAAAAACGCATGAAAAACGCATGCGTTGTTTCTCAAAAAGCATTGTTTACAATTCTCCCCTCTGCCAGAGGGTGCGTTTTTTTCCGCGCGGAAAAAAAAGCAACGTGTGCACATACCCTTAGGGTGGATCATAAATCAGGAAAAATCTAGAATACAACCTCATCAGCGTCGGTCTTCCTTGGGGCTGATCCTGGATTCAGTCGCTCAGAAGTCTTTTCTCCTGGAGGAGCAGATGCTCAGGTCACAATCCCTGGCCACCTTGGCGATTGAAAAACCAGTCATGACCCTCAGACAGGCTATGTCTCTTGTGGGGTCCCTCACACCATGCATCCCCGTGGTTCCTTGTGCTCAGATAGATATGACATCCCTTCAGATGGAAGGCCATGGCCTGACAGCAACAGTCAGGAGGCTTCTTGGATATGAGAATCCGCTTGTATCCAAAGGTGTTGCTTTCCCTGTCCTGGTGGCAGGACTTAACTCATCTGTCCGCAGGGGTGTCATGGTGTCCCAACATCACGGATATCATCACAACAGATGCAGGTCATTTAGACTGGGAAGCTTACCTGAGAAGTCACCTGTTACAAGGACTATGGGACGATCATGTGAGGACTCAGTCCTCAAACTTCAGAGAACTAACTACAATAAAATCGGCCAGGTATCATCCCATGACAATAGATGCAATGCCGATCCCCTGGTCACAGAGTCTTTTATATGCCTTTCCACCCCTGGTTCTTCTTCCGGCAGTGCTCAGGAAGCTTCGGGAAGACAAAGCCCTCATTATCCTCATAGCTCACTTCTGGCCAAAAAGAGCCTGGTTCTATTGGCTCCAAAGACTGGCAATATCAGACCCTTGGATACTGCCGGACAAAACAGACCTATTAGTCCAGGGACCAATGTGCCAACCTAAGGATCCTACCCTCCACTTGACAGCGTGTCATTTGAAAGGCGGCTGCTCCTAGCACAGGGATTCTCTGAGAATTTAGTAAAACTCTCCTTAAAAGTAGGAAGATCATACAAGATAGGGCAGAGAAGGGGTTAATGCTGCGCATCAGCCAAATGAAGACGTATAATGTTGATGAAGATGAGTATTTTTATTTCATAGGTCTACGCGTTTCGAGGTGAAACCTCTTCCTCAGGACCAGTGCATCAACAACAAGACTTGTTGTTGATGCACTGGTCCTGAGGAAGAGGTTTCACCTCGAAACGCGTAGACCTATGAAATAAAAGAATACTCATCTTCATCAACATTATACGTCTTCATTTGGCTGATGCGCAGCATTAACCCCTTCTCTGCCCTATCTTGTATGCTCATCCACGTGGGGCTGCAGCAGACGCCATTATCTCATGCGCACTAGTGGTTGTGACTGTCACAACTGATTCAGGTGAGTGTATATTTTCCAGGTATACCCCACTGATCACTTTGGTGTTACACTATCAGCGCTCCTTATTTTCAGATCTAAAAGTAGGAAGATGGTCGCCACTGGTATTTAGGGAAGGGTCTGGTGGAAAATCCAGCAAGTTTCTGGGGCACAGATCGGGGGTCCCCCTCTCTTCCCGGCCATCCTGGAATTCCTTCAGTAAGGGTTGGAGTTGGACTTATCCACTAGCACCTTGAAGGTACAAGTTTTGGCCCTAGGAGCCCTCTATAAACATAACCTCACAGAGAATAGATGGATTAGCAGGTTCATTAAATCCTGTGCTAGAGCGACTCCTGTCACTTCTCCTTGCATGCCTCCCTGGGATTAAATCTTGTCCTTGATGCCCTTATAACCACCCCGTTGAGCCCCTTTCAGATGTTCCCTTCAAGACCTTGAAGGTGGTACTGCTCATCGCTTGACGTCCGCTAGCCGGGTGGGTGACCTACAGGCGCTCTCCATTGTCCATCCATATACCCAAATTTTGGTCGATAATTTGGTTTGCGTACAGATCACTCAAACCTGCCTAAAGTGGTCAAGCCCTTCACAGGTCCCAGGAATTCATACTGCCTTCCATTGTGACCCTCCTTCCAATGACAAAGTGGCCAGGCTCCATAGATTGGATGTGAGACGGGCCCTTATAACCTACTTAGATAGGACCAGGGAATGGCGGAAATCTCAGGCCCTGTTTGTTGCGTTCCAGGGAAAGTCCCGGGGCTGTAAAGGATCTACAAGCACCTTGGCTAGGTGGGCCCGGGATTCTATCTAGCTGGCCTACTCATCTAAGGGGGTGCCAGTTCCCCTGCAGATTAGGGCCATTCCACTAGGTCACTTTCTACTACTTGGGCTGAGAGGGCAGAGGTCTATATTGATCAGATATGCAGGGCCGCCACTTGGTCCTCTTGCTCTACCCTTTTTCCGTCACTATAGACTTGACTTGTCCTCCACGGCCGACCCTTCTTGGTAGACGGGTATTACAGGTGGTGGTCCCTCCCTAAGGTGATTGGTCTCTAGAATCTCTCAGGTGGTGCTGTCATGGGCGAAAGGGAAAAATCTTAAATAACTTACCGGTAATGGGATTTTCAGAAGACCATGACAGCACCCTTAGTTCCCACCCCCCTATTCATGGGTTATGGGCACCCTTCGGGGAGTGTTAGAGTTAATGGTGTATTCCTTTAGTGGTGGTGTGATTAACATTTTTGTTTGTGTTTTGTTGGTCCTGTCTGGCTCTGCAAACCTACTGATGTGGAGGAGAGGTACCACCTATTTATCAGTGGGTTTCCTGTCCTGATGTGGGCGGAACCTCTCAGGTGGTACTGTCATGGGCTTCTGAAAATCCCATTACCGGTAAGTAATTAAGATTATCCAAGGGAAGGGAGGTTTTGCCTTGCTGACTTGTATGCAGAGAAAAGAAAAAAAAAATACCTGTTTGCTTGTGGCTTCAGGGGGAGGAGGAATATACAGGTTTTCCACTAAAGTGTCAGCTTACAAGGGGGGATGGTCCTATCTATTATTTTGCTATTAAAAAGCCAAAACAGGGAAGAGGAAAAAAAAAAAAAAAAAAGAAGGTTTTCCAAATTTAGTTCATTGTAAATTGTATTGGAAAACGTAATTGAAACTAGTTTTTTATTTTACTAATTTTATCACAAAGGAATAAAAATTAAAACTGTGGACATGTTTAGATTTATTGATTGATATTCGAGCATAGAAGTCTGTTAGTTAGATGATTTTCTATGACAAATCAGCATTTTATGGTGATTTGTTTGGAAAATTAATTTTTATTTCATATCTGTTCCCACATGGCCAGTTTATTTCTTCTAGATTCTTTTATCCCTTCAAGTTATAGTACAGTATCAGAGATGCTGATAATGTCCTCAATTTTGCAAATATGAACGCCTCTATATCCAGAGGTTGTGTTATGTTATTATTAATAATAAAAAATAATCTTTATTAATAATATATTTATTAATAATTACAATAATTTGGTTTAAGGTATGTGGATGATTTATGGCATTCTGTGTTTTATATTTGATGTCTTGAATCGTCTGTTTTCTTTTTATAGAAAGAAAGATTGCAATACAGATTTCTGTGGTCCAAGCAAAGGTTAAAAAGCCTTTGAAAGGGTTTTCCATTATTATTAAGTTACAGAAAAATAATAATTATGAATTATTATTATTATTATTATTATTATTAAGTTACAGATAAAAACAATACTTATGGTGTTCCTGGTTATGTACAATCTACACAATGTGACTTTTATGCCCCAAATGTAGAGCTCCGGTGTAACACATTTTTTTTTAATCTAATTATGCTTTGGATAATGAATTCAAAAAGGGGGGGGGGATGATATGAAAAGAGTCACACCTATTGTTTGAACGTCTCAGATAAGCCCATTGCTAATGCAGATATTGAGTTTTTCCATAGATGGATCCAGATACCAAGATGCTGGTTGATTCTACACTGGATATGCTGAGGTTACGCAACATGAGGTAATAAAAATCGAACTACTCGTTCAGCGTCAGTCTGGCATGCCGGGGTAGCGGGGAAACCCCCGGTAGGCCCCGCCTTGTTTACAAACTAAGCTGACCCCTGCACCCTGCAGGGGCCCCCGCCGGGTGTATTAACATCACCTGCAACCGCGGCTCCTTTGACTGTCGGGCTGCCGTTGCAAGTGATGACACTGTATGCAGCACCGCAGCAGCAGTCACATTATGACAGCACCAGTAACTACAGGGGGGGCTTTCCTGACCTGGAGGGGTGCCCGGAGCGTATGAGCAGCAGCGTGGCAGGGGCAGAACACAAGCTGCTTCTGAGAAGAAGATGCAGCTAATGGTGGATCAGCAGGACCTGTGGTGATGTCATGCCCATGTGACAGTGTGGGAGGAGTCGGGCAGGAGCTGCCGACCGAGGAAGATGTGCCCGGTATGAGGGATGATGGAGGAAGGGGTGCAGGGTGAGTGGCATATGAGGGGTCCAGACTGTGACACAGGGGTGTTAAGGGATACTATGTGTGTGGTATATGGGGTTTCAGTGTGTTTGAGAGAGGGGTAATGTGGGGTACAGCCAGTCTGTGTGAGATATGCAGGGCATGAGGGTGCAGGGTGTGTGATTTGGGGATGCAGAGTGTGTGTGATTTGGGGGTGCAGGGTGTGTGCACCAGTCCCTGTTGCATGACATGAGTGAAGTCCACACAGTAACCATATATCAGTAGGGATTAGGGAGAGTGGGATAGCAGCAGTCAGAGCATGGGATGGGATTGGGAAACCTGGTTGCTGAGCTGAGAGAATGAGACTCTTTTCCTAATCACCCAGCCTTTCTATATTCTAATATCCATCTTGTCCTCAGCTCCCCAGCTCCTAGCTTTCTCATTCTCTGATATCATGGGAAAGCTGGGTGCTGAAGACAAGATGGCTATCAGAACATAGAAAAGCTGAGTGGTGAGGAAAAGAACCGAGTGTCCAGAGTAATTATCCTCTACCCAAAGTGTCTTATCCTGTACAAAGTATCAAGTGTCAGTATCCTGTACCTCTAGTGTCAGTGTCCTGTAGCCCCAGTGTCAGTGTCATTATCCTGCACACCCAGTGTCAGTGTCATTATCCTGTACCCCCAGTGTCATTATCCTGTACCTCCAGTGTCAGTGTCCTTATCCTGTACCCCCAGTGTCAGTATCCCGTACCCCTAGTGTCAGTTACATTATCCTGTACCCCCAGTGTCATAATCCTGTACCCCCCGTGTCAGTGTCATGATCCTGTACCCCAAGTGTCAGTGCCATTATCCTGTACACCCAGTGTCATTATCTTGTACCCCCCAGTGTCAGTGTCATTACCCTGTACCCCTAGTGTCAGTGTCAGTATCCTGTACCCCTAGTGTCATTATCCTGTACCCCTAGTGTCATTGTAATTATCCTGTACCCCCAGTGTCAGTGTTATTATCCTGTACCCCCAGTGTTATTATCTTAGGCTATATGTAATTACTCTTCAGGAGGCCTCTATATGTGATGATAGTACAGGAGGGACCTCAGTATAAATACTGTATATTTAAAAAAAAAAAAAAAAGCCTGATCTGCCTATAGAGCAGTATTGTCAGAATACATAGGACTAGTAAAGGGTTTATCTAACATGTAAGGCTATTTTGGAAACCATAGTGAAGACAAATATTCACCAGAATCTCCAACTGGAAAAGTGTATTCGGTGATAATGCTTCACACCACCACCACATACTGACTCTTAGGGTATGTGCCCTCGATCAGGACTCACTGTGTCCTGGATGCAGCGGATTCTGACCTGTGGGGCCACAAGTCTCCTCCGCAGGAGACGGCAGCTGCATGTGCCCACGATAAGGGTTCGGTGCGCTGCAGTCCTTTGCTTGTTTTCTTCCTATATAGGAGCATGCGATTAAACAGCAAATAATTGACATGCTGCGGTCTGGAAAGAAGCTCCGCAGGTCAGTGTTTGCTGTGGAAAAAAATCAACACAGTGGGCACCGGATTTCTTGAAATCCATCCACTATGCTTGTACTGTACAACGCAGCGTTTTGGACGCAGCTCAATCATGCTACAGCCAACAAACACTGATCGTGGGCACGCAGCCTTATAAGGGATTTCCCTACATGATGAATAGATGGCGGCATCGGTGGATTAATTTTAGTAATCTTTTCCATCTGAAGATGCTGGATAACATTTTGCTTCTCTTTAAATATTGTTTGGCTGATGGACTCGGTGGTTTTCCTAGGACAAGGAATGTCCGTGTGTAAGAAAAACTGCGACTGACTGTAAATAATAGATTCCAATATTAACTACAATAAATAAGATGCTACAAGGAATCCTGTGATATATGCAGGCACAATACAGGTCTCTTCTGCGCATTGTAGAGTTTGCTAAAAGGCACATGTTATACTGAGAGAAGCCGAAAATGATCAAGTAATAAAAAAGTTTATGGTAGCTATAGTGTGGGCCCCTCGAGTCAATTACCTTGTAGGCCCCTCACACCCCAATCCGACCCTGCACTCGCTCCTCTCCCATCGGAATAGGAGAACGAGATGAAGAATTGCGATCGCTGTGGTTCGTAGAGTGGAAGGGGAGGTAAGATAGTCAAATGTGGATATAGGCAGCAGATCTTTTCTAGTGTGACGTGATAAATTTATAAAGACCGTAGATGCTCGCACAAGCGCAAACAACAAAGTAGCAGTGAACGGGCCTAGAGTTGAGAGTCCTTTACCAATGCAGACGGACCATACCTCGGTGGCTCCTGTGACGTCCGTGACAAAGGTCACTCCTAGTGTTCTTAAATCCCTATAGGAACAAGCGATTCAGCAAGGAACAGAGTGTGAGACGCAGGGAGCCAGCTGACTGAGGAAGATCTGTGGATAAAGGGCGGTAAGCTTTCTATGCCATGAGCGCTCTACTCAATAATGGCCCAGGTAACTATGAATGCACGTGACAAAAACCGTTATAAGTTTGGTGGTGGGAGGCTTCACCGGAACACACAATTTAATTGCTATATAATGTCCTCATCAGACTAGTTGCTGCCGAAAAAAGAAATTACCAACTGGCTTGGGAGCGGGACTTGGGGGAAACCATCTCACAGGAGGATTGGGTGAAAGGTTTCTTATTCACTCACAAAATGTCAATTGCTTGCTCTGCCCAGGAAAAAAAAATTAAAATCCTAACGAGATGGTACCAATACCCGTCTAAGCTCCATGCGATCTTCCCACAGGTTTCCCAAGTGTTTTGGAGATGAAACCTGGAGAAGGGTACTATGTTACACATTTGGTGGGAGTGCCAGCTGATAAAACCATTTTGGGCCAAGATTTTCGACAATTACTGCCTTATTACAGGAAGAGGTGTGGTGGACTCCCCTAAAATCGCCCTTCTCTCTATCCTGCCACACTCTATAACGTATCACAAAAGAGACATTCTTAGATTCTGCCTAACAGCTGCTCGCTCCGTTATTCCAAGTCTTTGGAAAACGACCACATCCCCATCACTAGCGGAGTGGTATTCTGAAATGGTTGACATATATAGGATGGAGGAGCTCTCTACGGACCAATCCGGGTGCGGGGATACGTTTTGTAAGACTTGGAGTGAGTGGGTTCTTTTTCATGATTCCCCTGACTTTCACAAGATCTTTCAGTAGGTCCCTGAGTAATGCTGCAAACAACATCTGCTCTCGTTTGGATTTGCGATATGAAACGAGTGAGCCACAGATTTCTTTCTTCCTTGGTCGCACTTCCCCGCCTGACTTCCTTCCCCACCTCCGCCCCAGCCCCATCCTCTCACATTCCTTTTTTTTTCTCTCTTTCCTTTCTTTTATATCTTGCTGCTCTTTCCTCTTGGGTATATCTATTTTCTTCCTGAAGTTATTAACCTTCTTTGAAGGCATGTACATTTTTTTTTGTTTTAGTGAAATGCTTTAATCAAAATGGTTTGTAATTGACACTTCATTTACCATGGACAGATTCATACGGACAAGACCATGTTGAAATTTTTGTTTGGTCCTGATTGTTTGGATGTGACTCGTGTCATTTGTTGTTACTTACGTGTTCATCAAACTGATATACTACCATTCTTTGTTTGTTTAGGTCATGGACCTTTCTGTAAATGTTTCCAATTTTCAAGCCTGATTATTTTTGTAACAATAAAAATCAACTTTAATAAAAATAGATTGAACATAAGTGTGGTGGTGGACAAGATATGGGCAGCACCACTGCATCAGTACCCAGGTGGCCAGACACATCCAGTCTTGTAAGACGTGTGCCTATTAAGGTAGAAAAACTGTAAAGACCTCGTAGAAACACCCCCCTCATCCGCTCTATGCTCTGATTGCAGATTAGTCGTATACATCTACCATGAGTAGGTTTATATGAGTTTTGTGCGTGTTGTGTGAATTTCTTTTCAGGCCTGCTCTGAAACATATCCAGTATGGAAAACGTTACTGCTGAAAAACTCATGATGCTGGTGCTATGTAAAAATGGAGTTCCAAAAAGTAGTAAAAGTGCATATTCTATAGCAGAGGTCATTAAAGAGATCTTACAGTATCTGGGGATTAGCAGCTATTTTGAACAGGCTAGGAAACTGGCTACACTAACGGTCCTCACCTGGGGATGCCCCTGATGAACCAGTCTGCCATTGTGAAGAGGGGAGAAAGGCGTTGGGCTTCTTTCAAGCTAAGTGTTTGACAAATATGCGTTTATTTTTATTAGCCTGAGTGTGAATTGGACAGTGGAGGGTCTGTGATTGGACAAGATCTCCTCGTGACTTTACCTGGCCTTATTATTATTATATTGATACAGTGGATACATGTTATATATGTGAACTATTAAATTTGTTTTAGGGTTTGGTCCTTGAATTTGCTATATCATATTCATTTAAGCTACCAAACAGCTATTTTAAAATACAGAGTTTGAATATTTAATCTTTGGGAATTAATTGAATATATATATAATTGCATATTGACACCTCTTGATCCCCTGTATCTCACGATTTCTATATTCCCTCATTGACATTAGCAGCACGTATTAGCTTAGCAGTGTAGGGATAGGGAGGGTGAGCTGTCGGTGAGCGGGGGCGCCAACCTCCGCTGCGAGGTAGGGAGAGTTTAGGGCTATTGCCCCAATCCCTGCCCTCTCCTTTATTGGAATATTTAATTGTATCTATAGTTACTCACATGGGTGTATGTTTGGAATTTTAATGATTACAATATAAAAATATAACAATTCACAAGATAATGGTGGACGCTGGCAAATCATGTAACAAATGTTCGTTTTCCTCTTTCTTAATAATTAGATCTTTATATAAGATACATTTTGGTTTAGCACCTACAATGTGATTATATTTCTCACAGATACTGCAGATACAGTGTGATATCCTGACGAGTCATGTGAGCCTTATACAACTGCCTATATAGTGTGTTAAACATGTGTATCCTCCAATTACAGATCCTAAATCAGTGTCAGGAGCACGTGGTCTCAAGCCAGGAGACTGGGTGATCCTAAAAAGACAAGTTAGTTAGAAAGAGACAGGAGTCAAAATCAGATGGGCTGATCCAGCTTTTCCCGACTACAGTAACTTCTATGAAGCTTGAGGGAAAACCCATCTGGAGACAACAGCCGCTGTAAAAAGTCCATCGTACCAGCAGAATGAGGATCACAACACACATAGTGCTGGATTATCTCATATAGAACCTTATGGAGTATTTCTAGATTGGGGAGAATATACAGGAAATAACCAAGATAAGGGAACAATGGGCACAGGAACATTACACAAATAAGGACTGGTGGGAAAAACATTATCTGACCTGAACCAGCTCATTAGTTGGGCCCAGTCACACACAACGACTTACCAGCGATCCCGAAAACCATGCGACCTGATAGGGATCGCAGGTAAGTCGCTGGGAGGTCGCAGGTGAGATGTCACACAGTCAGATCTTACCAGCGATGCAGGAACAATACAGGTCGCAGTAGCGACCTGTATAACGATCTCAGCAGTCACTGTGACCCTGTCACACAGTGTCAAACACAGTGATGTGTCCTGCCCAGCAGAACGTCTCCTTTGAAGAAAATGACCTGGACCATTCAGCAACGACTAGCGATCTCACAGCAGGGGCCTGATCGCTGGTAAGTGTCACACATAACGAGATCGCTAATGGGATCGCTACTGCGTCACCAAAACGGTGACTCAGCTGCAAGCTCGCTAGCGATCTCGTTATGTGTGACAGTACCTTAAGGGTGTAAGTGACGTTTAAAGGGTAACACACACCTGTAGGTAAGTGGTATTGACTTATTTGTTGGTATTTGAAGCCGTAAAAGTGCTACTCTGTGTTACTGAAGGTAATCAGATCCATGTGTAAGGGTAATCTTGTTAAAAGGCCTCCTGGTGATAGATTATGGACCCGAGACAAGAAGAGATCTATTAGTGTTGTGATACAATCAGGTGTATTCAGGTATAAAAGTCTCGAAGATGCGGACAGCACTCAGATGTTGACTGAGAATCAGTCTTTCAGAAACCGTAATGCTAGAAGCTGCAGCATAACGGTAAGAAGCTTATTCTTACAATTGCCTTACTCTTTCTAATCGATTAATCTGAAAATCTGGGTGAGCCCTTCAGCATTAAATAGTCTGTTCTAAGGACTGGGAAATTATCTATGCCTCTGTGTACTGTGTGTGCGGGATGTGATCAACTCACTGATCAACAGTCTGTACTATGGGGGCAAAGGCTTAGCATTGCTTGTATAGCGGATAGCAAAATGAAAAAAGTTGCAGTTAAAGCATTAGAGCTGATGTATTAGAGGACCACGGTAGGGTGCGAAGGTTAATAACGTATTTATGGGGGACTGTTGAGGAGAGCCATAAGATGAAATACTTAATTAACCTCTGTATGCAGAGGATTGTGAGAAGTGTGTTCAATGAAATTGATTCTCTATACATAAGCCAGGTTTTCAGATATAACTAAGATGGCCAACAATGACATCACAGACCCTACCATCAGCATGGATCCACCAGATGACGACAGACCCTCCCATCAGCATCACCATGGATCCATCCAATGAAGTCATAGACCCGCCTACAATGACGCCCATCAATCAGCTCATGGACTAAAGCGGGCTTTACACGCTGCGATCGTACCCGCCCCCATCGGTTGTGCGACACGGTCAAATCGCTGCCCATGCCACACAACCTCGCTTAACCTAGTCTCACGGACTTACCTGCCCTGCGACTTATCTGCCCTGCTCAGAGCAGCTCAAAGTGAGACTGCTCAGGACCTGAATGCCGGCGAGTGTGGATGACGTCGGATGCGTCATGCAATGCGGCTAGAGAAGGAAAACAAAGATGGCCAAAAGAGGCGGCGCCGACACTGGACAACGGAGACGGCCATATGGCCAACCGCGCGACCGTTCGGTAAGTATTATAAAGTGTTTTTTATGTTCTCACAGCGGCCTGGGCTCTTATATACAGCATGTTAGAATTCTGTAGAGAAGAGCCCGGTGGTGGTGGCCGCAGCTTATACGCCAAAAAAGTGGTAACAGGTTCCCTTTAAAGGGGTTGTCATTCTCTTTTCTCAGTAACAGTTTCTTCACAATCTGATCTACACTTCTATTCATAAAATGGGTCCTGATTTAGGCGAATGGGCCCACTCCAATCCATCAGCCTCCTCCAGTAGAATAGCAGATTTCCCATGTGAAGGGTGTTACAATTTGAGGAGGCTAACAGGATGGTCTGGTCACATGCTCCTGCAGAAGCAGCATTGTTACACACAGAAGTGCTGGTCAATTTGTGAAGAAAGAAAGCTGCAATAGCAAGAGAAAGTGGCTAACTGAAAACCGAGCATAACATAACATTTTATAAGCAATGTCACTTCCCTTTTTTATAAAACTGTTGGTAAAGATTATATATATATATAGATCTCCTTCTCTGCTCCTCTCTTATCTCCTCTTCCCACAATCGTGTACAAGATTTCTCCCGTGCATCCCCCATACTCTGGAACGCTCTACCTCAGCACATCAGACTCTCCACGACCGTGGAAAGCTTCAAGAGGAACCTCAAGACCCACCTCTTCCAACAAGCCTACAACCTACAATAGCCTTCAGCCCAGTAGACCACTGCGCAACCAGCTCTGTCCTCACCTATTGTACCATCACCCATTCCCTGTAGACTGTGAGCCCTCGCGGGCAGGGTCCTCTCTCCTCCTATACCAGTCTGTCTTGTACTGTTAATGATTGTTGTACGTATACCCTCTTTCACTTGTAAAGCGCCATGGAATAAATGGCGCTATAATAATAAATAATAATAATAATAATAATATATATATATATACATATACACACACATACATACATATATCCACATATATACATACACACATTTTTATTACCCACACACATACATATATACGTGTGTGTGTGTGTGTGTGTGTGTATCCGCTTAAGGGATCCGCACCGTCGAATTTACAATCACAAAATCACAGATGCCCCATGTGACTCAGGGATCATCATACACTATGTTTTGCGGGGAAAATTTAACCCTGGCCTTTACAGTTATTCGCCAAAAAGCCTGCTTACATGAAAGTCAATGGAGCTGGGAGCCACAGGTCATTAGTAGGAGCTGTGATTGGTTGCAATAGGCAACAAAGGACATTCATAGTATAAGAGGCTTCTGTGTGAGATAATATGATTTTGATATAGCTATATATTAGCTGTAGTACCCGGCGTTGCCCGGGATAGTAACTGTCTCTCTGTCTCTCTCCCAGTCTCTGCCTGTATGTCGCTATCTATCTGTCTCTCTGTCTGTCTCTTTCCTTGTCTGTCTATGTCTCTGTCTGTTGCTATATCTATGTCTGTATTTGTATCAGTCTGTCTCCATCTCTGTGTCTGTCTCTATATGTGTGTCTGTCTCTTTGCCCGGCTGTCTCTTTCCAGGGCTAAAAAACACAAAAAAACCCACAAAAAAAACTGAGCTGTAACAAATGTTCAATAAACATGCAACATTACAAGCATGTGAATTGCAGCCTCAAGACTAGAAAAAAAACAGATGTCTCAGATGGGTACACCGTGACGAGGTGAGACAGCTTCTTACCTTTTTGCAAAAATGTATATACTAAGTACCCTGTTATTAAGCACTTGCAATTTATTTATTTATAGTCAGGGTATTTTTCCTACAATTTTTCTCCTTGGTTTTTTTCTAGTCTTGAGGCTGCAATTCACATGCTTGTAATGTTGCATGTTTATTGAACATTTGTTACAGCTCAGTTTTTTTGTGTTTTTTGTCTGTTATCTACGCCGTGCTCCTCTGCCGACACTCACACACCCGATCGCATCCACTCACACACACCCGATCGCATCCACTCACACACACCCGATCGCATCCACTCACACACACCCGATCGCATCCACTCACACACACCCGATCGCATCCACTCACACACACCCGATCGCATCCACTCACACACACCCGATCGCATCCACTCACACACACCTGATCGCATCCACTCACACACACCCGATTGCATACACTCACACACACAGACACTGACGATATCGCACATACGCGCTCACACTCACAACATCCGGAGATACCACATGCCTCTGGCCATGTGATCCTCCGTCAGGTCCTGGAAGGTCACAACAGCACAGTATCGAGGCCGAGAAGCAAGCGATATCGCCGGATGCTGTGAGTATGTGGATGCGATGTGAGGTGTGTGTGAGGTGTGTGTGAGGTGTGTGTGAGGTGTGTGTGAGGTGTGTGTGAGGTGTGTGTGAGAGTGAGTGTGATCTGATGTGTGTGTATGTTTTCTTCCGCCGCAGCAGGACCTTGATGCGCGGAGGGAGGGGGGGAGGGGGTTGAGCACAGTACTCACCTCGGTGACAGCCGTGTCAGTTCGGGGAATGCGCGGGGGTAGGGAGGGGGCGGGGCCAGAGCTAGCGTGCATTGCGTGAGGGGGGCGGGGCGTGGCGTGGCCGAATTGCCAATGCCTGCAGGGTGCCGGGGCGAGAGGCCAATCTGTGGGGGGGCGGAGCCTGGGCGAGCGGCTGGCCAATCCGTGTGGGGGTGCAGCCTGGGCGAGCGGCCAATCGGTGTGGGGGGGCGGGGCCATGGCGAGCCCAGCGGCCAATCAGCTTTGTGTCACCGTAAGGACACAATTTTGGAGCATGACAGACAGACAGACAGACAGAATAAGGCAATTATATATATAGATAGTCAGGGTATTTTTCCTACAATTTTTCTCCTTGGTGTTTTTCTCTTTCCAGGGCTGTCTGTTTATGTCTCCCCACTGACATCATATTACCTCACACATAAGCTTGTTATACTAACAGTTTATTTTGTTCCTATAGCAACCACTGACAGTTGCTATTAATAGCCTGTAGCCTGTATTCAGTTTAATGGAGGCAGGATTTTGGATAGTAACTGTAAAGCGCAGGGTTAAATTTTCCCGTCAAAACATAGTCTATGACATTCCCTGAGTCACATGGGGCGTCTGTGCAAAATTTCGTGATTGTAAATGCGACGGTGCAAATTCCTTTAGTGGACATACACCCATACAGTCATGGCCAAGCGAGCGAGCGAGGTGCTGACCTGAAGTAAAGTGCTGAATTTAAGATAAGTGCATAGTTTCAACACAATTACATAGTTTGACACAAGAACATAGTTTGAATTTATCCTTATACGTTTCCCATTGGGTTTCTTTCGTTTTTTTTTCCTCTTTGTTTTTCTACTTTACTGTTTATCCCCATTTGATAGGTGCTCCATGGACAATGCTACCAGGTGTGTATCTTGTCAGATGTATGCATGCCTTGAGCAGCCGTTCGAGGGTGAATATGTCTGCACTCGATGCAAGCATGTTGCGTATTTGGAAACCAAGGTAACTGATCTAAATAAGCAGCTTGCAACACTAAGGGGCATTGCAAACCTGGAGAGGAGTTTAGAGCTCACTGAGCTTTCTCTGGCTGGGGCCAGTGATATGGAGGAGGGTGGAAGTGGGGAAGATCAGGACCCAGAGGTAGGTAGCTGGGTAACAGTTAGAAGAAGAGGTAGGGGGAAAAGTGTCAGGGAGCCTAGTCCTGACCTGGCCCAACCTAGTAAATATGCCTGTTTGGCTGATATTAGGAATTAAGTGCCTGGACTAGGGTCACTACAGCAGGATGTTGCTCCTAGCAACCAGGACAACAACTGCTGTAGGAAGGAGGGAAATAGGAGTGCAGCAAAGCCCAGACAGATGTTGGTGGTAGGGGACTCTATAATTAGGCGGACAGACAGGGTCATCTGTCGCCGAGACCGTGAATGCCGAACAGTGTGTTGTCTGCCGGGTGCTCGGGTTCGGCATATTGTGGATCGGATAGACAGATTGCTGGGTGGGGCTGGGGAAAACCCAGCGGTCATGGTGCACATTGGTACTAATGACAAAGTTAGAGGCAGGTGGAAGGTCCTTAAAAATGATTACAGGGAACTAGGAGAGAAGCTGAAGTCCAGGACCTCCAAGGTGGTGTTTTCAGAAATACTACCGGTGCCACGAGCGTCACTAGAAAGACAGCGGGAGCTTAGGGAGATAAATATGTGGCTTAGAAATTGGTGCAGGAAGGAAGGGTTCGGGTTCATGGAGAACTGGGCTGACTTCTCAGTCGGCTACAGGCTCTACGGTAGGGACGGGCTGCACCTCAATGGGGAAGGTGCAGCTGTGCTGGGGGAGAAAATGGTCAGACGGATGGAGGAGCTTTTAAACTAGGATCGGGGGGGAGGGAGGGTAGTGGAGCAAATAAGGGGATAGATAGAGCAGATAGAGACAGGGAGACGGTAGGGGTCAATGAAGGATTAGGGGGGGATGGGACATACAAGGAACGTAGGGAGGCTAGGAGTAATAAAGGTGTTAATAGGATTAAATGTCTACTGGCAAATGCAAGAAGTCTTGCAAACAAAATGAATAAATTGGAGACTCTTATGTCAACCATGGATTATGATGTGGTGGGCATTACGGAAACCTGGCTGGATGAAAGCCATGACTGGGTGACAAACATACAGGGTTATAGTACATTTAGGAAGGACAGGAAAGGCCAAAAAGGTGGTGGGGTGTGTATATTTATCAAATCTAACCTAAAACCTGTGTTGTATGATGACATTGAGGGGAACAGCAACAATGTAGAGTCAGTATGGGTAAATGTACATGGGGAGGGGAATAATGGAAAAATGCTAATTGGAGTTTGCTATAAGCCTCCTAACATACCTGAACAAATAGAGGGTGAAATGCTGGAACAAATTGAAAAGGCAGCTAATAATAATAATCGGGTTCTTATTATGGGGGATTTCAACTATCCAGACATACAGTGGGACATAGAATCTTCTGGTTCTGCTAAAAGCTGTAAGTTCTTATCTACCATTCAAGACCATTTCCTCTCTCAGATGGTAGGTGAACCGACCAGGGGAGATAATTTGCTAGATCTGGTCCTGTCAAATAGACCGGATACAATTTCAGATCTACAGGTCCGGGAGCACTTGGGCACCAGCGATCATAATATGGTAAGCTTCGACATAATATTCAATAGAACATTTCAAAGGGGGAATGCTAAAACCTGGAATTTTAGGAAAGCTGATTTCAACAAATTAAGGGAAGAGCTTAAATGTGTAGATTGGGACAGAGTCATGGTAACTGGGGATACCGAACATAAATGGGGTAAGTTTAAGGATATACTACTAGAGTCCTGTAAAAAACGTATACCCTCTGGTAATAAAATGTCCAGGAATAAAAAGAAACCACTATGGATAAATAAGACTGTACAAAGTATAATAAAACAAAAACAAAGGGCGTTTAAAATCTTAAAGGCTGAGAATACAGAAATAGCATTGCAGGAGTATAAAGATATCAATAGGCAATGCAAAAAAGAAATCAAACAAGCAAAACTAGCTACTGAAACAAAAATCGCCAATGACATTAAAATAAATCCCAAAATCTTTTATAAATACATTAATGCCAAAAGGAAAACAAAGGATAGTATCGGACCCTTAAAATATAATAACAAGTTAGTTATAGAGGACAAACAAAAGACTGAGATATTAAATAGGCATTTCTCATCTGTATTCACCAAGGAACTGACTGTACCAGGGATCATTCAACAAGTGAAAAATCAAAGTCCACCACCCGATATAATTAATTTAACACAAGATGAAGTACGCCTACGTCTGAGTAAATTAAACATTGACAAATCCCCAGGGCCAGATGGCATTCATCCACGAATATTGAGGGAATTGAGCTCCGTAATCGACAGACCGCTGTATCTCATCTTTTTAGACTCACTTGTAACAGGGTTGGTGCCTCAGGATTGGAGGATTGCTGATGTGGTACCGATATTTAAGAAAGGTAAGAGGGTAGATCCAGGCAACTACCGTCCAGTAAGCCTGACATCAGTAGTATGCAAAGTTTTTGAGGGCATTTAAGGGATGACATGCAAAAATATATTGCAGAAAATAATATGATAACTGACAAACAGCATGGATTCATGAAAGATAAGTCGTGTCTAACCAACCTGTTGGGGTTCTATGAGGGGGTAAGTTCAAACCTGGATATTGGTAATGCAGCTGATGTGATTTATTTGGACTTTGCAAAGGCATTTGATACTGTACCACATAATAGCCTTATACTAAAGCTCCAGAAGCAAGGACTAGGGGACACAATATGCAACTGGGTAAGGAATTGGCTAAAAGATAGGAAACAAAGAGTAGTCATAAATGGTACATTCTCTAAATGGGCTATAGTCAGCAGTGGGGTGCCGCAGGGATCTGTGCTTGGACCGATTCTTTTTACTCTCTTTATTAATGACCTTGTGGATGGGATTGATAGTACAGTGTCAGTCTTTGCCGATGACACCAAACTATGTAGGATATTAAAAACTGACCTGGATAGTACAATATTACAAAAAGATCTGGATAAGATGTCAGAATGGGCAGATACTTGGCAAATGAGATTTAATGTTGATAAATGTAAAGTAATGCACCTAGGACGGAGTAATCCTATAGCTGCGTATACATTAAATGGAAGTAAACTCTGGACTACAGAACAGGAGAAGGACTTGGGTATTCTCATTACAAATAAGCTGAGCAGCAGCACTCAATGTCAAGCAGCAGCTGCTAAAGCAAACAAGATTTTAGGGTGTATAAAAAGAGAGATTAGATCCCGTGATCCCAACGTATTGTTACCCCTCTATAAATCACTTGTAAGGCCACATCTGGAATACGGGATCCAGTTTTGGGCTCCACATTTTAAAAAAGGACATTCAGAAGTTAGAGTCAGTTCAAAGGCGGGCAACTAGACTATTACAAGGAATGGAAGGCCTCCCATATGATGGCAGGTTGAAAAAGTTAGATATGTTTAGCTTAGAAAAAAGACGTCTCAGAGGAGATCTCATTTATATGTATAAATACATGTGTGGTCAATATAAAGGACTGGCACATGACTTATTTCTTCCGAAAACAATACTAAGGACCAGGGGGCACTCACTGCGAGTGGAAGAAAAGCGATTCCGACACCTAAATAGGAAAGGGTTCTTTACAGTTAGAGCAGTCGGACTGTGGAATGCCCTACCACAAGAGGTAGTAATGGCAGATACTATAACAGCTTTTAAAAAAGGGCTGGATGATTTCCTCACTACACAAAACATTGTTGGTTATAAATGACTTAGTGACCAAATGTAGAACTGGTGGAGGAAGGTTGAACTAGATGGACCTAGGTCTTTTTTCAACCTAAGTAACTATGTAACTATGTAAAAGTTTTGAGAATGCTACAAATATTAAGTTTTACAAAGTCTACTGCTTAAGTTTTTCTAATGGCAATTAGCATATACTCCAGAATGTCATAAAGAGTGATCAGCTTAACAGCAATTACTTGCAAAGTTAATATTGGCTAAGAAAATGAACTTCAACCCCAAAAACACACTTCAACATCATTGCATTCTTGCCTTAAAAGGAGCAGCTAACATTGTTTTAGTGATTGTTCCATTAACACAGGTGTGGGTGTTGATGAGAACAGGGCTGGCGATCAGTCATGATTAAGTAAGAATGACACCACTGGACACTTTAAAAGGAGGCTGGTGCTTAGTATCATTGTTTCTCTTCAGTTAACCATGGTTATCTCTAAAGAAACACGTGCAGCCATCATTGCTCTGCACAAAAATGGCCTAACAGGGAAGAGTATCGCAGCTACAAAGATTGCACCTCAGTCAACAATCTATCGCATCATCAAGAACTTCAAGGAGAGAGCTTCCATTGTTGCCAAAAAGGCTCCAGGGCGCCCAAGAAGGACCAGCAAACAACAGGACCGTATCTTAAAACGGTTTTCAGCTGCGGGATCGGACTACCAGCAGTGCCGAGCTAGCTCAGCAATGGTAGCAGGCTGGTGTGAGTGCTTCTGCACGCACTGTGAGGTGGAGACTGCTTGAGCAAGGCCTGGTTTCAAGGAGGGCAGCAAAGAAGCCACTTCTCTCCAGAAAAAACATCAGGGACCGACTGATATTCTGCAAAAGGTACAGGGAATGGACTTCTGAGGACTGGGGGTAAAGTCATTTTCTCAGATGAATCCTATTTTCGATTGTTTGGGACATCTGGAAAACAACTTATTAGGAGAAGAAGAGGTGAGCGCTACCACCAGTCTTGTCTCATGCCAACTGTTAAGCATCCTGAAACGATTCATGTGTGGGGTTGCTTCTCAGCCAAGGGAATCGGCTCACTCACAGTCTTGCCTAAAAACACAGCCATGAATAAAGAATGGTACCAGAATCGCCTCCAAGAGCAACTTCTCCCAACTGTCCAAGAGCAGTTTGGCGCCCGACAATGCCAAAACATAGAGATTTGGGTCCATGGCCTGGAAACTCCCCAGATCTTAATCCCATTGAGAACTTGTGGGCAATCATCAAGAGACGGGTGGACAAACAAAAACCAACAAATTCTGGCAAAATGCAAGCATTGCTTATGCAAGAATGGACAGCTATCAGTCAAGATTTGGTCCAGAAGTTGATTGAGAGCATGCCAGGGAGAATTGCAGAGGTCCTGAAGAAGAAGGGTCAACACTGCAAATATTGACTTGCTGAATTAAGTCATTCTAACTGTCAATATAACCTTTTGGAACTCATAATATGATTGCAATTATATTTCTGTATGTGATGTAAGCATCAGACAAACACAATTAAAAACCAAAGGGCAACAGATCATGTGAAAATATAATTTTGGTGTCACTCAAAACTTTTGGCCATGACTGTACATACACTCAGCATTATATATTGTACATATATATCTATATATATATCTATAGCTATATCTATCATATATATATATATATATATATATATATATATATATATATATACACACACACATTATATATATATATATATACGTGTGTGTGTGTGTGTGTGTGTGTGTATGTATATATATACATATATATACACATTATATATATATATATATATATATATATATATATATATATATATATATATATATATATATATATATATATATATATATATATGATAGATATAGATAGATAGATAGATAGATAGATATTAGCAATCAAAGTATTTAACAATTAGGAGGCAAAGCAATAACAAAGATTTCACTGGTGGCATGAACTCTTTTTTTCTTTCTGGCTGACGAATGAAATAGGCAGTGACACACTGGGGAATGAAGACCAAGCCCAGACAATACAGTAGCATTGATGCCACCTCACTGCAGAGTGATGACGTGCTGGAGCACAGCAGACCTGAGTGTGATTACCTGCAGCTTTCAGCTCTCATCTATGGCAGTCTCATTATAAACACTTCTAGTAGCGGTCCTCTTATAGTGCTGCCAGTCATAAGCAGACATCCACAAAGGGAAACACAACATGTCCCCACTGTAGCTAAAAACAGGCCACGTGTGAGACAGAATGACACAGAGCTCAGTGGGGGTTTAGGAGCAGCACAGTTGGCAGAACTACACTTGCTTTGGCACGAATAATGTGTATTTGGACCTGCCAATAAAACTCATTTGAATTTGGGAGGAGAGCTACTTCGAGTGTTTGGAATGAGAATCATCTGCTGCAGCACTGCCCCTCACCCCACACTGACTAGCAGCTTTCTTCTCTGATCTCTGGCCGTCAATCACACCCAGGTCTGCTGTGCTCCAGGATGTCATCTCCAGTGAGGAGCGCAAGCTGTCAATGCTACTGGTAAAAAAAACAAACAAAACAAAAACACTCCCCCCAAAAAGCATAACAGTCTGTTCACCTCATTGCAGTGTGATGAAGTGTGCTGGAGCATATTAAAGTGCTACAAAAAAGAAAAAATACAACCTGTATACATTTTGTATTGAATGTACAGGTGCACAAATCCACTATGTGGCCAATATACAACCATATACATACACAATGCAGCAGGACTCTGCGATTAATGAATACATGAAATATTGCTAGAGACGTTAAAAACGTACATCGAGATTTTTGATCAAAGAGCACAAGAGACATTCAACCACATCAAGATGTACCTTTTAATATGGATGATCTGCAAACACTAATTGTCCTAAAGATAGGTTATTTTTTATTTTTTTGCAATACATATTAGGGGGTTCAGCACCCTTATTAACCTATTTTTTTCCACACAAGGTTTAATTGCGAGCTATGCCAGGTTCACTTTTCACTCCCCATTCAGATGAAGGCTGTTTAGTACATGGAGAGGAAGGAAAATATTGTTTAGGGACCATTCATATTAGAGGTATACCATGATGTGGTTGGATGGCTTTTACGCTCTTTGATCAAAAATCGCTAACCAAGAACCTTACATTTTTAATGTTTATAGCAATATTTAATGTATTCATTAATCGCAGTGAGCTGCTGCATAGCACAGTGTACTTCTTTCCCTAGTGTGTTGTTACAGCTTATGAGTGGTCAGTGTTAGAAAGAAAAAGAAGTGCACTCCCCTAGTAAATTTATCTGGTAACGCCAACTTAGATAAAAAAATATATATACTTTTTAGGTGCCAAATACATTGATCGCTAATATCTCTGCAATTTAGAGACAAATATATATATATATATATATATATATATATACACACACATATAAAAAAAAAAAAGAGTTTTACACATGGTGTGTCTAGATGAACATGACAAAAATTACTGAAGGGTCCTTAACTTTGTTCTCACCAAAGTCTGGCATGGGGTGCTTCATATATCTGGCCACTCTGGGGACATCTCCTTTCTCTGTCTCAGCATCTGCATATTCAGCCTTCAAATCTGCATTGGTCACTTGAACTGTTTTGCTGGTCCCAGGTTGTATCCTTTGTACTGGACACTTCTTGGTCCCTTTTTTTCCGCTTTCAGGCAGGGATACTGTAGAAGACTCGGTATCTCTGCGTTGGTTGGTACAGACCTTAATTTTGCTCACTGGGATATTTTTTGGTTTAGATTTTTGATCATTGACAAGAGATGAAACATCAGAAACGGTTTCTTCTCCACACAGGGGTTCACCTGGTCTTTTATCCTTAGATCTTGCTTTGTTCCTCTGTACCTTTCGAGCAGTGCTACCATTAGTTGGAGAAACTCCTGTGTCACATCTTGTAGAAATTTCCAGGACATCTTTAGAAACATCTGAATCAGACTTTTCCGGTTTCTTTTTACTTCCTTCATCGTTTCCTTGCGCTCTTCCTTTAGCTTTTGTGCAAGGTCTACGATTGCTCTGAGATGCTGAGAAAGAAGGTGGTTTCATCATGTTGACAGCATTCTTTATAGCCCCCTCATAGAGATGGTCTTCACTGGTGGATGTACGCTTTCTCTTTCTGTCTGTAAAAAGACATACGATAATGATTAGTCATTTCTACAAAACCAATATATAACTTTTATTTTCCTAATAAATTATTTATGAAAACACTGACACCTAAATCCACCATTGTGGCATTTGTGTATAGCACTGGTATTTAAAATTTAACCTTTATTAATTTCTCTATTAGAATTATAGGACCAATCAGGTGATACCACAAGGTAAAAAAACACAAAGTACAGATTGGATGCATACAATATATCAACAGGAGTTATATCCAATTCCCTCACGGTCCTCCCGGTTCAGATATATACATCCAAATGATTAAAGTGACATTGTGCAAAAAACCGTGATCCTCCCAAAATTGCACTCTTGCTCTTAGATTAACACTCTTTTTAAAGTGGCTACGTGCAAATACAAAGATTATCCACAGATCACGGACGTTGAGTTTGTTACCTTAGGGGTACTGTGTGGTGCGTTAGTGAGTCGCCCCCCCCGTATATTGTAAGGTAACATATGGTTTCATTGGTGAATAGTGGGATAGACGGTGAGCATAAGTCCCACTACCACCAATGATTGCACTATTTTGCACTTTTTGAGCACCAGTTTTACAAAAACTATTGTTTTTCCTCCCTGATTATACCCCAGTGTTTTCTGTGATCTGTGGATAATCTTTGTATTTGCACGTAATGTGTGTGTATATATATAATTCTAATAGAGAAATTAATAAAGGTTAAATTTTAAATACCAGTGCTATACACAACTTCTCATATTGGTATTACCCCCTCATATATAGACACCATTGTGGCATGCCTAAATGACTCATAATGAAAAGGAAGCACTATCATTTATTTCTTGTGTACGTCTCCATATTTTCCTGCAGTGCTATGTGCTGTCCAGAATCCAGATGTGCGTTGCGGCTGATGGCGGCCACTTTGAGCATCAAAGTTAAATGAGCTCCATATGCGTTACCAGCAGTCAATGTTTTTTGGGGGGGGGGGGTCATGGGTTTCATATCATAGCATTTCTGTATGCAAGAAGTCGATTCGTATTGAATTGATAATGCCCTACAATTTTTTAATTCACTTTTTTTCCCTCTATCTCGTTCTGTTTTCAAGATAAAAATGCTACCTCCGTAGTTTTCCACCAGGTGGCGCAATAGGTGGTTTCATTGCGTAGCGCATGGCTACTTTACTATACCTAGACATCACTTCTATGCCTATAAGTGCCGCCGTTATCAAGTTAATGGCGGTGGACAGTATATGGGTGGACACACTGTATAAACTATTCTCTTATATTGCTCCAAACCCCAATGTCCATAATGACAGTTGAAATAGTGTTAGTATCTATCTACTGGTAATTCGCACATGCGCACTTATGTATTAGGCTCTGCTCGCAGTACGGCAGGGCAAAGTGCGCCTACGCGAGCCGACAATGTCTCTGCGCTGGCGTGAGATTCCACCTGGCTTTGTGGATCAAGCAGGAGGCGTCGTCCACGTCAATCATAACAAGAGGACAGCTATCAGCGAGGAGATTATTATTATTTATTATTATAGCGCCATTTATTCCATGGTGCTTTGCATGTGAAAGGGGTATACAAAATAGGGACAAGTACAATAATAAAACAATACAAGGCACAGACTGGTACAGGAGGAGAGAGGTCCCTGCCCGCGAGGGCTCACAGTCTACAAGGGATGGGTGAGGATAAAGTAGGTGAGGGTAGAGCTGGTCATGCGGCGCTGTATCAGACAGAGGGTTACGGCAGGTTGTAGGCTTGTCGGAAGAGGTGGGTCTTCAGGTTCCTTTTGAAGCTTGTCAAGGTAGGCGAGAGTCTGATATGTTGTGGCAGGCCATTCCTCAGTATGGGGGAGGCGCGCGAGAAATCTTGGATGCGATGGTGGGAGGAGGAGATGAGAGGGGAGTTGAGAAGGAGATCTTGTGAGGATCGAAGGTTACAATGAGGGACAGGATGAACATTGGAGAGGACCATCCGGATTTACATACACGGAGATTTACCAAAGGTATTTGGGGGTATACAGGGAGAGAACGGGGATAATACACACCTGTATAAAATGCAGTACAGGCGCTGCTGAAGGTGCTAGGTTTGGTTTATACATGAAAAATCTGGTGATAGGTTCCTTTTCATCTCATACTAATATGTTCTGCATTAATTTGTAATTTAGTCCTGAAAACGACAAAATGACAATGCCATTATTACTGCTGTCATTAAGAATTTCTACTCAACAAAAGGTTATCACAGATTTTTTTTTTTTTTTTAAAGTCTATGGGGCGGCTTTGCACGTTGCGACATCGCACGTGCGATGTCGGTGGGGTCAAATCGAAAGTGACGCACATCCGGCGTCACTTTCGACATCGTACTGTGTAAATGCTAGATGATACGATGAACGAGCGCAAAAACGTCGTTATCGTATCATCGTTGCATTCACCGACATTTCCATAATGCCGGTGCCGCGACAGGTACGATGTTGTTCCTCGTTCCTGCGGCAGCACACATCACTGTGTGAAGCCGCAGGAGCGAGGAACATCTCCTTACCTGCCGCCGGCGGCTATGCGGAAGGACGGAGGTGGGCGGGATGTTTACATCCTGCTCATCTCCGCCCCTCCGCCGCTATTGGCCGCCTGCCGTGTGACGTCGCTATGACACCGCACGACCCGCCCCCTTAGGAAGGAGGCGGGTCGCCGGCCAGAGCGACGGTCGCAGGGCAGGTGAGTGCATGTGAAGCTGGCGTAGCGATAATTTTCGCTACGCCAGCCATCACACGATATCGTACCTGCAACGGGGGCGGGGACTAACGCGTGCGACATCGCAGCATCGGCTTGCGATGTCGCAACGTGCAAAGCCCGCCTAAGGTTGTCATCTCCACCAGAGTAAGCTAAAAGAGTGACTAATAATGCCACAAAAAATAGTGCACTAGGATGTTGGTCTACCTGAAACCCTCTGCAACAGGAGAAGGGCCCTCAAAACCATTCCCTGTCCTTGCGAGCCAGAAGGCCACAGCGAGGGACAGGGACTTTTAGGGGTACTTTGCACACTACGACATCGCAGGTGCGATGTTGGTGGGGTCAAATTGAAAGTGACGCACATCCGGCATTGCAGGCGACATCGTAGTGTGTAAAGCCTAGATGATACGATTAACGAGCGCAAAAGCGGCGTAATCATATCATTGGTGTAGCGTCGGCGTAATCCATAATTACGCTGACGCGATGGTCCGATGTTGTTCCTCGCTCCAGAAGCAGCACACATCACTGTGTGTGAAGCCGCAGGAGCGAGGAACATCTCCTACCGGCGTCACCGCGGCTCCCGTAGGATATGCAGAAGGGGGAGAAGGTGGGCGGGATGTTTACATCCCACTCATCTCCGCCCCTCCGCTCCTATTGGCCGCCTGCCGTGTGACGTCGCAGTGACGCCGTACGACCCGCCCACTTAATAAGGAGGCGGGTCGCCGGCCAGAGCGACGTCCCAGGACAGGTGAGTCCATGTGAAGCTGCCGTAGCGATAATGTTCGCTACGGCAGCTATCACAAGGATATCGCAGCTGCGACGGGGGCGGGGACTATCGCGTGCGACATCGCAGCATCGGCTTGCGATGTCGCAACGTGCAAAGCCCGCCTTAGTCTCCCCTAGCCAAAGCCAGGGAAAGGCCCAATCTTGCTCTTTGCAACTGCCTGGGCTGCCAGCCCAAGTGAGAACTGTTGACCCTACTCTCTCTCTCTCGAGGAGCGTTGGGGGTCAGCGGAAGCTGATAGCCACACACAAACTCCCCCCCTCCCTCCTCCCATTCTCAGAGGGAACCCATAAGGGTAACATATCTGGCAAGTTCTAAGTGAAAAGTGTACACACAAAACAGTGCAGAAAAAAACCCCAAAAACCCCCAAATAAAAATAGTGAAGGTTTCCACAGTAGAATACTATCCCCTGTCCTTGCCTGAAGTGTGTGCTTTAAGAAGTATGGTATAATGAAGTGCTTGTGCAAATGTATCAAAATTAGTTTCCCAAGCCCAGTGAATTGATGCATTCGAAGCACTTCATACACCTCAGGCTTTCAAACGTACCCGGCCTAATGGCATCAATCTTGGCCAGGGTTTCCTCCTAATGACAATATGAGCCATCCGGAGAAGTAACCAGAGCATTGTACCCAGTGTGCATTATCTATTGTTCTACTAGGACAGACTAGGCCAAACCCGCCTTTTTGAACAATACTTTACTTGACCTTAGCTAAAAAGCTGAGAATGGTTATCACAGATGTATAAGGGTATGTTCGCACACTGTGTTCTAGCTTGACAAATAAAATGCAACATTTTAACAACTGTAAACACTGCGTTTGACAAAAAAAGCACCCAAAACGCATGCATTTTGGATGCATTTTAAATGCGTTTTGAATGCATTTTGGATGCATTTTTGACAGTGCGGTCCCACTCGGCTCTGCTACATCTTTACATCCCCAAAGAGCATGGTTGGCTGCGAGACAGAGCCGCGCGATGACAATGAACTGGGATGAACGTCACCCGACTTCAATGTCATTGCGTGGCTCTGTCTCTGTGCCGTGGCCTTATTTGCGGTCACCGGTGAAGGATTCACCGGTGACCGCAAATCCCCTGAGTGACTGAAGTGAGCCGCATGATCAGCGGTGCCGTCACTCAGGTTACCCGCAGCCAGCTGGAGTCCTCCATCCGAGACCTCAAATCATCTGAGTGAGGGCATTGCTAATCGCGGGGCTCACTTCAGTCACTCGGGCGACTTGCTGTCACAGTTGGAGGACTCCAGATGTGTCCGCCCTCGGGTAACATGAGTGACGTCATCGCTGATAGAGCTCACTTCAGTTGCTCCGTGGATCTGACAGCTAGCAGTCGTCCTCTGTGCCCGCTCGCTGTCAGATTCCGATGTAGCAGAGCTGAAAGCGTCGTGGGACCTCATGTGGATTACGTTGGACCTGGAGGGGTGTTTGGTGGATAAAAAAATGGTGAAAGAGGGTGGGTTTTTTTGGCTTTTAATCTAAATAAAGTATTTTTTGGGTGTATGTGTTTATGTACTTTCACTTGCAGGTTAATCCTGCCATGATTAACCTAGGACTTAGTGGCAGCTATGGGCTGCCATTATCTCCTTATTACCCTGATTGCCACCGCACCAGGGCAATTCAGAATGAGCCAGGTAGACAGGTAGAGTCCGGTACTGTCGCATCTAATGGATGCGACAATTCCGGGCGGCTGCTGGCTGATATTTTTAGGCTGGGGGCTCCCAATAACATGGGTCTCCGCAGCCTGAGAATACCAGCCCTCAGCTGTAAGGCTTTACCTTGACTGGTATCAAAATTGGGGGGGACAGTGCGTCTTTTAATTATTTATTTTACTGCACGATATAGACTTGCCCACTGGCGGCTGTGATTGGTTGCAGTGAGACAGCTGTCACTCAGTGTGAGGGCTCATCTGAATGCAATCAATCATAGGCGTCGGTGGGCGGGGGAAGCAGTGAATATCAGATGGCCCAATGAGCGGCTGGCATTTTCAGAAGCTGGAGGAGCCGCCGCAGTGTGGCAGCTGTGCAGTGCAGCGCCGGTGATCGGTGTGTATGAGAGAGAGGGAGAGAGATTGAGAGAGAGACCGAGAGAGGGACAGAGAGAGAGAGACAGAGACCTAGAGAGAGACAGAGCCCGAGACACAGAGACAGAGACAGAGAGAGACAGAGAGAAGTGACATGCTGCTTTTTTAAATGCATCGATTTTGAAAATATTTGGCAAACAAAACGCTGCCTAAAAAAAGCAACGTGCTTGTGGAATTTGCTGACTTCTCAGACTTTGCTAGGGAAAGCACAAAGCATGCATTTTGACATTGAGACGCTGCAGTTTTAAACTTAGCCAGTACGCAGAAAAAAATGCACACGTGTGCACATAGCCTAACAGCACACCTGTTTAATCAATTCAATTGACTGCCTTGACTCTTTAGGAGCTAAGACACAAATGCCTAAGTTATTAGAACAATGCTACAGATATACACTGCAGCGTGCTTATGCTTGGCCATCAATCTTGTAGAGCATGTGCAAAATAGGGAAACGCACACAAGAAATAAAAGATAGAGCTTCCTTTTTATAAATAAGAATATACAGCTCTGTCAAAAATTAAGAGACCACTGTTAGTTTTTCTGATTTTTCCTCTTTTTGGGTATAGTTTTGAGTAAAATATAATTTGTTCTTTTATTCTATAAACTTACTGACACTATGTCTCCGAATTTCCAAGCAATACATTTTGTATTTATTTTCTGAAAATGAGAAATTGTCAAAATAACAAAAAAATTCATTGATTTCAGACACCTCAAATAATGCAAAGAAAACAAGTTCATAGTGATTTAGAAACAACAATACTAATAATGTTTTAACTCAGGAAGAGTTCAGAAATCAATATATTGTTGAATAACCATGATTTTTAAATCACAGCTTTCATGCGTCTTGGCATGCTTTCCACCAGTCTTTCACACTGCTTTTGGGTGGCAAAAATTTCAACAGCTCTACTTTGTTTGATGGTTTGTGACTATCCATCTTCCTCTTGATTACATTCCAGAGGCTTGCAATGGGGTTCAGGTCTGGAGATTGGGCTGGCCATGACAGGGTTTTGATGTGGTGGTCCTTCATCCACACATTGATTGACCTAGCTGTGTGACATGGCGCATTGTCCTGCTGGAAAAAAACAGTCCTCAGAGTTGGGGAACATTGCCTGAGCAGAACGAAGGATAACCTTGTATGTGCCTTGATTCATACGTCCTTTACAAAGTTTAATCTGCCCAATTCAATCCTTGCTGAAGCATCCCCAGATCATCACCGATCCTCCACCACATTTCACAGTGGGTGCAAGACACTGTGGCTTGTACGCCTCTCCAGGTCTCTGTCTAACCATTAGACTACCAGGTGTTGGGCAAAGCTAAAAATTAGACTCATCAGAAAAGATTACCTTACTCTAAAAATTGGGCAGATTAAACTTTGTGAAGGACGTATGAATCAAGACGCATTTTCAGTTGGTCTTAGAATATTCTAATTTTCTGAGATAATGAATTTTGGGTTTTCATTGGCTGTAAGCCATAATCATCAACATTAGCAGAAATAAACACTTGATATAGATCACTGTTTGTAATGACTCTATATATGTGTTTCCCTTTTTGTATTGAATTACTGAAATAAATTAACTTTCTGATGACATTCTATTTTATTGAGAAGCACTTGTAAAAAGACATACGAAAAGAGCAATCACTGAAGAAGCACATCGTGGTCGGAAGAATAGAAGGAACAAGGCGAAGAGGAAGACCACCAACCCAATGGCTTAACACCATCAAGATAACGGAAAGAAGACCCTGGTGCACCTATTTAGGCCTGCACAAGATCGATCTTCCTACAGAGCATTCATCCATCAACTCACTATGGCCTGAGATCGAGCTGAAGGTCGTTAAGCAATAATAATAAATGTAAAAATATTTTATGGGCGAGTGTCGCAATCTGCTTTCCATTTAAATATTCCCAAAGACAGCCATTGTATTGCTGAGCACCACTGTAAATAAGTTTGGGCTTGCTAATGAAATAGATGTGAGCAAGCCATGCTGGCTGTCTTCTCTAATTAGCCAGGAGCCTGCTTAAGGCCCCCGTAGCTGTAATCTTGGCTCTCCTATGAAGCCCAGCTTTAAATTGAAAAAAATAAATAAATAAATAAATTTGAATCCTCTCTCTCTTTTCCCAGATTAAAAATAAAGTAAAAAAAATAATATCAAAATCTAAAATTAATTTTCTCATACGGTGAATGCCATAAACAGAAAAATATCTAAATCGCTGTGGCACCCTTAAAATTAAAACTTGCCGCCATCAGTTAAATGGTGACCCTTATTTTATTTTTTTTACTATAAAGCTCTGAATTTTTTTAAGAACTGAAAAAAAACCAAACAACACATTATACAATTTTAGTATTGCCAACTATGATGTACAGCAGAGGACACTATGCCTGCATTATTCTAGTCAATGGTCCAGTCAGCACATGTCTGAGTGCCATTTTCTGAGGGTTCAGACATAAGCCCCGATGGAGCTACTGAATCTACTAGCTTCAGACATGACATGGACCCTGATTTACAGCCCAGCATTGTTGTCCCTCTGATCACTGTGGCCAGCACGTGACTGCTACAATCAGCCTCAGAAACACTCCTATCATGACTGCTCTATGTCATGCTTTCAGAACATTTACTGTCTTTTGTTCTTCAGAAATTGGTTAACCGCTTTTTACAATTTTTTTTCTCAATCAAATTTTACCTAGTATTTCACCAATCTTCTGTAGTTTGTCCTTCAGGAAGGGTTTTGTATCAGTCAAATTCACATCTAGCCTTGAAAAGAATGTGAAATAATGGGAATGATTTAACTGAATTAAAAGACAACAGCACATGCCAAGCAAAATTGCATCAAAGTTCCATTCTTAAGTTTGAAAGTTTATCCTTAATGATGAGCGAGTTTCAATTGGATTTGCGATACTCATAACAAGTGCGGTCTAATACTCGCGTATTCGTTCCGAATAGTGTGTGCAATGCAAGTCAATGGGGAATACTCGCAATGTAACGAGTAACCCGAATGCTGTACTATTCATGCCAGTAGTGAATAGTGCGGAATTCAGGTTACTCGTTACATTGCGAGTATTCCCCATTACTTGCATTGCACACGCTATGAATACCCGAGTATTAGATAGTAGTCGTTACGAGTATCGTGAATCCGAGTATTTCGAAACTCGCTCATGATTAGTTATCCCCTTTCTCTAAGATAGGGTATAATATCCCGATTGCTGGGTGTGTCAGATCACTGGGACCTCCACCCATTCTGAATGCTGGGGTCCCTTGAGAATGGAGCAGATCATGTGCTGCCACTCCATTCATTCTTACAGGAGTGTCAACATGCTCATAAAAATTAATGGAGTGGAGAGGGCATGATTTACCTCTGCAGATTCTTGGGACTAACGGACAATAAAAATATATGCAAATTGATCAAATCTTAACTAATGAACAATAAATAAACCTTACATAAAACTGGGAGAATTACAGAAATGAAGCCTCTAAAGAGTTGTATAGGATTAAAGTGAACCCATCAGGTTGCCCAAACCATGGGCCGCATGAATCAGATCTTGGCTGCATGCTTGCAGCAAAGTAGAACTTTCCCTGAAATGCTCCAGCATTTTAGAGAAAATATAGTGTGGAGAGCCTACTGGGTGGTGGCACCAGTCTAGCTTGGCCTTTGCCTATGGCCCCAGGCGGCTTTTCCTGTATATACACATGAGAGAGACATGTTCATCAACTAGATGATGGGACATATGCTGGCGCCAAGAGCCTTTTAGAGAAAACTATAGCTGGCAGTGGTGAAGCTAGGCAGTTTTGGCAACATGAATAAAGTGACAGGATCCCTTGAATAATGCATGTACTGAATATTAAATTACAATGTAAACAACTCCTGCCCACCTCGGCTATATATTAGGTGCATGCATCAGTACAACAGAAAGTTACTATGAAAAGTAGTAAAAATATCTGGCTCTATAAGGCTATGTGTCCACGGTAGAATGTACCTGCGGATTTTTCTGCCTGAAAATCCGCGACTTTCGCGGCAAATCCGCGATTTGCCGCGGATTTACCGCGGATTTTGATGCAGATTTTTTTTTTTTTTTCCCCCATTCAAAACCAAAAATCCGCACCAAATCTGCACCAAACAATTGACATGCTGCAGATTTTTCCGGATCAAAATCCGCGGCAAATCCGCAGCGGAAAAATCCGCAGCATGGACACAGCATTTCCAAAATGCCATTGAAATGGCTTGGAAGTGCCGCTGCTGCAGATTTTCGGGAAATCCGCGGCAAATTCACGGCAAATCCGCGGCAAAATCCGCGGTAAATCCGCAGCGTGGGCACATAGCCTTAAGCTTTGTCTAGCTTCTATCCTCTACACAGACTTGTCAGCAACTGCTATCAGTTATCTCAGTCTTCAACGATTACAAATTTTACCCATGAATAGAAAATTTTAAGAATGACTGATCAGGACTGGAGAAAGAAGCTTATAATGTATATTGCAAAAGTTTATTATTTTCAAGTGTACTATTCAATTACGACATTAAAACTTAAATAAACACTAGTTACACTTTAAGAGTCAATAGATGAAAAAGTTCACTCTTCTGTGAATCAAAACAGAGGAGAAAAAAAAATATAAAAGCAACGAGGATGACGACTGAGAAAAAAAATTGTGGCGTTTCTCTCAAATGGTAACATTGACACAGATGTGTGAATATAGCCTAAAAAAACGATCTAAAAAAATGTTAGGTGCCCCAAATGGTACCAATAAAAACAACGGTAACTCCTACTGCAAAAAAACACAAACCCTCAGAACTGGCTGATAGAAAAATAGAGGTTTTCCATGTTACCAATAACCAAAAGGCTCCCAAACCCCAATCCAGCAAAATCCACTCCCCCCAAACCAAATATCCTCTTGGCCTCCCTCCTCCCCACTCTACTGCCTAGGTCAGTGATGGCGAACCTATGGCACGCGTGCCACCAGGGGCACGCTGAGCCCATTCTGCTGGCACGCGTGCTGTCGCCCGACCCTGCAGCTTTGATCTGCTAGTGCAGTCGCGCCGGCAGATCAAATCTGTGTTGCAGCGGAGGAGACATTTCTCCTCCACTCTGACACTCCTCCTCCCCCAGGCTGCAGGTGTGTTGCCTAGGAGACGGAGGAGTGTCAGCGAGCGACGCCGTCTGCTGGCCGCATGGGAACTGAAGACCCAGCAGCGCGCAGCGGGGGAGCGTGTGCAGGTAAGTTGTGTGTTGCTTTTTTTTTTTTTTTAATATATAACTCGTGTGCGGCTGTGCCAAGGTGGGGATGGGGGGGCAGCGCCAGCATGGGGTGGGGGAACGCACATGCCAGCGTGGGGTGGGGGTGAACGCACTTGGCAGCGTGGGGTGGCGGTGGGGGAACGCACATGCCAGCATGGGGTGGGTGAGGGGGAACGCACATGCCAGCATGGGGTGGGGACATGCATGCCAGGATGGGGAACAATGCATGCCAGGATGGGGGAAACATGCATGCCAGGATGGAGGAAACATGCATGCCAGGATGGGGAACAATGCATGCCAGGGTGGGGAAACATGCATGCCAGGGTGGGGAAACATGCATGCCAGGGTGGAGGAAACATGCATGCCAGGATGGAGGAAACATGCATGCCAGGATGGGGAAAACATGCATGCCAGGATGGAGGAAACATTCATGCCAGGATGGAGGAAACATTCATGCCAGGATGGAGGAAACATGCATGCCAGGATGGAGGAAACATGCATGCCAGGATGGAGGAAACATGCATGCCAGGATGGAGGAAACATGCATGCCAGGATGGAGGAAACATGCATGCCAGGATGGAGGAAACATGCATGCCAGGATGGAGGAAACATGCATGCCAGGATGGAGGAAACATGCATGCCAGGATGGGGGAAACATGCATGCCAGGATGGAGGAAACATACCGGGGATGGGGGAACATTTACCAGGATGGAGGACATTTACCAGGAATGGGGTACATGCCATGATGGGGGAACATTTACAAGGATGGGCAATATGTCAGGATGGGGTACATTTACCAGCATGAGGGAACATGCCAGAATGGGTAACATTTACCAGGATGGAGGACATTTACCAGGATGAGGTATATTTACCAGGATGGGGCCATGATGGGGACAAATATACCAGAATGTAGGAAATATATATCAGGATGGGGGACATGTTTACCAGGAAGTGGCCGAGGAAGGGGGACATAACTACACAATGAAGGGGAGGGGAGCCACTCGTACGTCTTTATGGGATTTCAAGATGTTCAGACTTTGAAATGTAGATGTGGATTACAGGGTGACATCTGATTGCATTCCAGGCTATAATCTCTGTCTAATATGCTGCAATTTATTCCAGAAAGATCAATCCAACTGCTGTGTCTGGAAAGGGCAGGGGCTCAACTTCAATGTGTGGTAAGCATGAGCGTGATGCCCCTGCTGAAGAGAAGATGGCAAAGGTAAGGTTAAAATCAATTATTTACATGATAGGATTGGTTGGCACTTCGGAAAAAAAATTGGGTTTAGGGCTACAGTTTGGGCACTCGGCCTGTAAAAGGTTCGCCATGACTGGCCTAGGTCATTAATATTGGATCAGTGAGGGTCCAATACCCAGCACACCCAATGATTAGCTGGAAACTACTCCAGTAACAGCCAGATATACAGATAGAAGTGCCGAACATTGCATAGTGGCCCCTACCGAATATCGAGCTGTGTCCCATAGATGTGAATACACTGCAGTACTAGCCAATTTGCCCTCCAAAACACAAAATAGGACTTCTTCCCTCCCATGCTATGTGCCCAGATTCCAACCACATACATGGCATCCAGCAGAAATTGTATTACACATTTTGGGTGCATTTTATCTTGTTATAAAATTTAAAGCTAAACAACATTTTAGTTGAAAGAACAGAATTCTTCATTTTGCTTTTCATTAATTCCGGTCTAGCAGAATTCTGGCTAATTGAGGCTGAGTTCACATGAACTGTAACCATTTGTAAGAATGCATCCTGCAGAGATCCATTGGCAAAATGATTTCTGCTTGATCCATTTTTTGTTTTCTCTTTTTAATATTGGAGTATATAGAGAACAGATCTGTTAACGGATTGCTATTTATCTTCCATTTGTAACGGATCCTGGAACAAAAAAATGGATCCAACGCAAACGAATGACTAAATAGCAATCCATCAACGGATCTGTTCTCCATAGACTAGAATGTAAAAAAAAAAAAAAAAAAAAAAAAATATGGATCTGACAGACATTCCTTCTTTAAAAATGGACAAACGGTTGTGTTTGCAGAAATTTTTTTTTCAACCATCTCTGCAGGATCCGTTCTAATGGATGATTACAGGACACGTGAACTCTTTGTTAAACGTGAAGGATTAACAAGTTTTGTGAAAGCACTATGGAATAACTTGAGGGGTGCAGTGTTTAATAAAAGTAAGCCAACCTTAAGACTAGATGCGCACGCTGCGTTTTTTGACGCTTTTTTTGGTGCAGTTTTGTTGTCAGAACTTTCTCACTTTTGACTTCCCAGCAAAGTCTATGAGAAGTCAGATTTGCTGTGCGCACCTTACAGTTTGTCAGCAGTTTTATTGTCAAATTTTTGTAACAAAAGAAGCAGCCTGTTCATTCTTTTTGCATTTTTATCAACTTTTGTCATCCATTGAAATCAATGAGGGGATGAAAAACCAATGGCAAAACGAATAGTTACAAATGGTTTGCGTTTTGCATACGTTTTAACCGCGGTTTTGTCAACAAAATCGCAGCTCACGAACTTAGTTCCAGAATGACAAAATCAATGCTGGAGTGATTTTGGGGTGTCGGTGTCTCTATCTCTCCTTCTCTCTCCAAGCACTTCATACTCACCCATCACCGGCGCGGCTGTCACACTGCTCCCACAGCTTCTCATTCTTCTTCCCGACCCGCTCAGCCTCATTACATATTCACTGCACCCACTCATTAGGCTCATACATATTCAGTACTTCCCCCATCTGTGATTGGTTGCGGTAAGACGTGCCCCCCATGCTGAGTGACAGCTGACTGCAACCAATCACAGCTGCCGTTGGGCAGGTCTATATTATACAGTACAATAATTAAATTAAACAAAAAACGGCATGTGGTCCCCCTTCAATTTTGATACCCAGCCAAGATAAAGCCTCACAGCTGATGACTGGTATTCTCAGGATGGGGAGACCCACGTTATTGGGAGCCCCCGAGCCTAAAAATATCAGCCAGGAGCCGCCTGAAATTGCCACATCCATTAGATGCAACAGTCCCAGGACTTTACCCGGCTCATCCCGATTGCCCTGATTCGGTGGCATTTGAGAAAATAACGAGTTAATAACAACCCATAGCTGCCCCTAAGTCATAGATTAGAGATGGCAGGCGTCTATGAGACACCCCCTCATCACTAATCTGTAAGTGAAAGTAAATAAACCCCATACACCCAAACTATCCTTTAATTTGAAATAAAAGACAAAAAAGCCCCCTCTTTCACCACTTTATTAACACCCCAAACAACCCTCCAGGTCCGACGTAATCCACCCGAGATCTCACAACGCTTCCAGCACTGCTGCAACTGACGCTCACAGCAAGCGCCATAGAACAAGACTGCATGGTGTGAGCTCCACGCAGCTACTGAAGTGAGTCACAATATCAGCGGTGACGTCACTCAGGTTAGCCGCTGCCACAGCTGGACTCCTCCACCTGTGACAGCAAACCACCCGAGTAACTGACGTGAGCTGCGCGTTCAGCGCTGCAGTCACCATTCAGGTGATTTGCGGTCACAGCTGGATTCCTCTACCTGTGACCGCAAATCAGGCCGCGACTAAAGTGAGACGCAGGTGGAAGACTCACGTGAGTGACAGCACCGCTGATGGTGCGGCTCACTTTAGTAGTGGCCTGAACCTCACAGCGGTGAACCTGTGACGTCACTGCTATGACACACACCGTACTGCGGGGCCCACAGCTGTGACATCAGGGGTTCACCAGAGTTCATTCTGATCACTGCGGCTCTGACTGCACTCACAGCTGTCAGTCATGCTCTATGATAGGACAGAGATGTTGCAGAAATGAATCGACGTGGGATCTCGTGTGGATCACTTTGGACCTAAAAGGGTGTTTGGGGGTTAAGTGGTGAAAGAGAATGGCATTTTATTTTATTTCAAATATAGAATTTTTTGGCTATTTGTGGTTATTTACTTTCACTTACAGATTAGTAATGTGGGGTGTTTCAGACACCTGACATGACTAACCTAGGGCTTAGTGGCAACTATGGGTTGCCAGTAACCCCTTATTACACCAAGGAAATCAGGAAGACCTGGGTCCAGCTCCAGAATTAGCACATCTTATGGATGCACCACTTCTGCGGGGCTGTGGGCTGCTATAGTTAAACTGGAAAGGGCCAAATATCGATGGCCCTTCCAACCCAATTAATATCAGCTTCCAGTTGTCTGCTGTACCTTGGCTGGTTATAGAGAAATAGGTGGGGACCCCACGTCATTTATTTTAAATAAATTAAATAATTGAAAAAAAAGTGGAATCCCCTCTATTTCTCATAACCAGCCAAGGTACAGAACACACCCAAGGGTTGCAGCCTGCAGCTGTTCCTGTGCTGAATATGAACAATGGAGGGGGACCCTACGTAATTTTTTTTTATCCCCCCCAAAAAACAAACTAAAAAAAAATAGCTGGCCAAGCTAGCTATTGCTCTATCAAGGTATTCTGTTATTTCTTTCTATCTATTCTACGTGTTCTATTATCTATCCATCCATTCTCTATTATCTATCTATTCTTCCTATCTATTTTTTCTATCTATCCATCTATTCTAGCTATCAATTATCCTATCCTATTTTGTTTCTCCTTTAAAAAAAAACCGCATTAACAAAAATGCGGCAAAATCGTGGTAAAAACACAGCATCATTACAAGCGGGTTTTTTTTATAATTCCAGGCTCTCTGTGACAAGGTGCAGTTTGTGTGCAGAAAAAACTGCAGCGTGTGCATATAGCCTGACGGGGTGTAAAGTTATACAAAAGTATCTAAAGATGCACCAAATTTATCAACTACAGTAGCATAAACGGCTGTGATAGATTCTCAGATTATATACGCTGTTTTCTCTGTGCATATATTTGAATTCATCTGCCCTTTAGACTTGTTATGATCTTGCACCATATAAAATTCTCTCAATTGCTGCCTAGCGTATGATACAAAATGGCTTTTCAAATAAGGAGCATCACTGCTGAGGAGCAATTTTTAATCCCAGGTTTTAGAACATGAAAGTCGGTACTGGGTACTCAAAGCCCAGACGATGAGCAGAGCAAAGGTTTTTTATATAGTACTGTGAGAAATAACAGTAAAATTAAACAAAAATAAATGTATTAAAATTTGAGATTTACTCAACTGTTTCTTCACGACAAATAGCTCAACACTGAGCCTGCATTTGTTGGACATATATCGATGAGACAATACCTGCATAAGAAGAAAAGATCCTGTTAAAATGTCACCTTTACATGACTTAAATATTCACTTTAAAGGGAATCTGTCAGTAGGTTTTTGCTATGTAATCTGAGGGTAGCATGAGGTAGAGGCTGAGACACCCATTTCAGAGATGTAATTTATTAAACTGTGTGCTATTGTTTCAATACAATGAGTGTTTTATCAGCAGGAGATTATTACTATCTGACTAGGTCTCACATGCCTCCTGGTCCAACACTGCTCGCAGCACTGATGAGTGGCTGTCAATATACACACAAAGCTGTGGTGTGGGCAAACTGAGCTCTGCTACACCTGAAAAGCTCTGATTGTGCCACAACTGCTGCACTCAGTATACTAAGTGATATATCGCTAGAATCAGGGTCTTTTCTTATAGTATGTTGCTTTCCGATAGCAAAAACCTGGTGCCAGATTCCCTTTAACCCTTTCATGTCACAGCCAGTTTTTGCCTTCATCATTAGTGTCCTAGCAGTGATTCAAACAAACACAGGTGTATGGGAAGCGATATCCATATGTGGAGGTATGGGAGTGCCAATATTCTTAATGTAGGAGCAATGCCTATGACACTGCTTCCTCTTCATGGGGGTGGTGCTTCTCTTTTACTTCTGCATGGCGGTCGCTGTATGAAGGCACACGCACGCGCAAATGGATTAAGGGCATTGTTCCTCCATTAAGAATATTGGCACTCCCATACCTCCACATATGGCTATCGCTTCCTATACACCTGTGTTTGTTTGAATCACTGCTAGGACACTAATTGGGTAATTGGTTTCTAGATAGTATGTGTACGGTATATATAGACATCACGTCCCCTGATGAAGCTGCTCTGCAGTGTAGTGCATGGGGCTCTCTCACGGCCTCTCTTTTCATTCTAGCAAACCTTGCTCTTTCATTGCTCCTGGCTGGCATATTATTTTCTCCCCCCGGTTCCGTTTTTACCATGCATGGTTCTTATACAACCTTATCAGCTGCTATTGGACTGCTCTATCCTTACTTTGGACCAATTTGGCAATTATGCAGTTCTTTTTCTGGAAAAAATCAGTCCAGTCATTATTACTCTGGGGGTAGATATTCCATGTAACAACATACACTCATTGTGATTGATACAGGAATTTATAACTGCATTCCTCTTTCTTTAGTTATGATAATACATGCAATTTTCTATTGATAAATTGTTAGGGCTATTCAATATTGTGGACAAATGCTCATTTGGTACTCTGCTGTTAAATTGTTACATGCATTTTTATAAACATGTGTCTACTGCTATTGATACAGCAATTATAACTAATTCAGGGCTATTATATCCTTTCTATTATGTGAATTATTTCACATGCAGTTGCCAGCATTAGTTTCATGAGTATTTGATGCCATAATCTGGTTTCATTAGCAATCACAGTTCTATATTGTGTGGGAAATAATCAAAATATAATTTTCTACTATCAGACATCATGACCCTTTGTGATATCTTATTTTTCACCATCTCATGACGTATATTGTTAATTGATGTCTCAGTATCTGCTTGCAATTGTTGATATGCTGTATAACCAAGTTCTTCACTTGTCCAAATCGCTTTGTATGATACCTGATGATGATAGTGTGATTGTGTTATAGTTTATACTGCTAATGGACCATCCCAGGAGCCATTATTATACATCTATGGAGGTTGTTTTGTATTTTTCTGGTTTTTAATTGATTTTATCTTGTGGTATTCTCACTTTATTATTGTTATTCTCTTGATGTGCGCTTCTAAATTGTGTGACCTTCCTATCTTGTTCTGTTTGGTAGGCACCTTGAACCGCCAGGTGCTTTACAAAAGTTTATAATGTTAAGCCATGAAAATAAAAAAAAACAAAACACACAAACACATTTTTACCACAACATTGTTACTTCAACCAGGTAGCTTTTTTTCACAAGGGTATCAAGAAAAAAATGCATCCTAAAATTTATTGTGCAATTACTCCTGAGTACGCAGATACATCATATGTGGTGGAATTTTATAGTTTGGGTGCACGGCAGGGCTCGGAAGGGAAGGAGCACCATTTTCATTTGAATTTTAAAGAGCACAATTGTTTGGTATAGATAGTGGACATCATGTTGTGTTTGGAGAGCCATCCATGTAAGGTCTTGTTTTTTGGGAGACGGGTTGACATTTCTATTGGAACTGTTCTGTACAGTAGTTTGTATTACTGTACTGTAATAATTTTATGAATACAGTACATTATTTTGTATTACTGTAATTAGTTTGTGTAAATGCAGAAAATATATCTGGGTTGTGGAACTAATTGTCTGTGTTTCAATTATTTCCTAAGGGAAAATTTGCTTTGATATAAGAGTAACTCGGTTTAAGAACACATTCCTGGAACCAATATGCTCGTAATCCAAGGTTCCACTGTATATATTTTCCACCATAATTTGCAAATAAAATCTTGCCAAATCAGACGCAGTGATTTTCTGGATTTTTCTCATTTTGTCTCTCATAGTTGTGGTCTACATATGATGTCAATTACAGGCCTCTCATCTTTTCAGGTGGGAGAAATTGCACAATTTGTGACTGACCACTTTTTTCCCAACTGTATGCAGAGTTCATGAATATGCTGGACTACCTGCAGCATGCCAAGCAGTCATCTAATGATAAAAATCACTGATTAATCAGTAGCAGATTATCAAAACTACACTACGCAGCCCAGTAAGTGACACCCCGTTGGAAGCAGGATCTCTGCCCCTACATTTAACTGCATTCAGATTAGGTGGCAAAACCTGGTGATAGATTTCCTTTAATGCCTTCTCCCCGGCCAATTTTCCATTTTGCTCTTCTTCCGAGAGCCGTAACTTTTTTATTTTTCTGTCAATCTTGCCATTTGACGGCTTGTTTTTTGCAGGACGAATTGTACTTTTAAATGAAAGTTTTACTACATAGTGCACTGGAATACGGCAAAAAATTTCCAAGTGCGGAAAAATTGCAAAAAGTGTAATTGCGTGATGTTTTTTGAGATATTATATTCACTGTGTTTACTATATGGTAAAACTGATGTGTCGATGTGATGCTTGAGGTCGGTGTGAGTTTGTAGACACCAAACATGTATAGGTTTACTTTTATCTGAGGGGTAAAAAAAAAAAAAACCACAGAACTTTGTCCAAAAAAAGTGGAGCACGTTTTGCACCATTTTCCGCAACCCGAAGCGTTCTCATTTTTCAGGATTTATGGCTCAGTGACTGCTTATTTTTTGCGTCTCGAGCTGACGTTTTTTACAGTACCAATTTTACACAGATACATTTTGAGCGCCTGTTTGTGGCGACCAAAAAACATAAATTTGGAGTTTGGATTTTTTTTTGTTGCCGCTATGCTGTTTACCGCTCAGAATAATTGATTTTATATTTTGATAGATTGGTCATTGTTGAATGTGGCGATACCAAATGTGTGTATATTTTTTTTTTTTCTTAAACAAATTTTTATTGAAAATTGAAATGCAAGTTACATCAGAATGTGAATCAACACATGTATGAAAGAACAATTGTAAATAGTCTCATTGAATATCATACCCAAAAGGATATTGAGCCTGTGATAATCCATCAAGTACAACATGTGTAAAACACAATCCTTATGCTATATTAATAAACCCATAACAGAGTCCTTACATCAAGACCATATCAGAGAGAAAAAAAAAAGGAAAACAAGATTAAGGCCCTGTGCGCACTAGGCGTTTTTACCCGCGGTTTTGCTGCGGAAATTTCTTGAGAAATGCTTGTGATCTTTCTGCAGACATTTCCCAGTAAAACCTATGGGAAAAAAAAAAAATAGCTGTGCGCACACTGCGTTTTTTTCTCAAGAAAATTCTTTTTGAAGATTTTCTTGAGAAAATTTCTTGAGAAAATGTGCATGTCACTTCTTTTCCGCAGGTACCTGCGGTATACCCCCGGTATTTCACTCCATTCACTTTAATGTAATCGCAAAGTACCGGAGGTATACCGCAGGTAGCAAATGATGTGCGGTATACCCCCGGTATAGCCGCGATTTACCTGCGGTAATGTTCATCGCTGCCTGCGGTTTTGCAGTAAGTGATGTCATTACGACAGAAGAGGAAGCGGAGCAGAGTAAACACAGACGTCACACTCCCTGGACGCCGTACAGAAGCACTTCCGTGTGACGGGCGGCACGGTGGCTCAGTGGTTAGCACTGCAGCCTTGCAGCGCTGGGGTCCTGGGTTCTAGTTCCACTCAGGACACCATCTGCAAGGAGTTTGTTTGTTCTCCCTGTGTTTGCGTGGGTTTCCTCCGGGTACTCCGGTTTCCTCCCACACTCCAAAAACATACAGATAGGGAATTTAGATTGTGAGCCCCAATGGGGACAGTGTTGTCAATGTATGTAAAGCACTGTGGAATTAATAGCGCTATATAAATGAATAAATAATTATTATAAAAAAAAAAAAAATTATTAATTAACCTCCAGGTGCCCGTGCAGTCTGTGTCCCGTTCCGGCCCCGCGGCTGCCAGCACAGCAGTGTCAGTGTCTGCCCGCAGTGTCAGCAGTCTGTCACCCTGTAGTGCGTGCAGCCGCGGGGATGACGGGCGCTGCTGTCAGGAGGTGAGATGAGATTATTACCTGCTGTGACAATCTCCTGCCTCCTGACGTCACCGCTGTCACTGCCGTCTATGCCTGCGGCCCGAGACTGTCACTAGCGGTGACGTCACGGGCTCTCGCGATACTGCTGAGAACGCGGCGGGCATAGAAGGCAGTGACAGCGCTGATGGCAGGACTGCAAGAGATCGTCACTGCAGGTAATGATCTCATCTAACCTCCTGACAGCAGCGCTAGTCATCCCCTGCAGTGACCTGGGCTGACCTATTGATGTTAGCTCAAGTCACTGCATTGCTCTCCCAGCCAATGAGGAACATTCTGTTCTTCATTGATTGGGACAGTGACTATGGTATGGATCGCCGTGGGACCCCCTTATTGGATTACGCCGGACCCGGATTTGATTGTTCTTGTCAATAAATTGGTGAAAGAGGGAATGTGGGGAGTGTTTTTTCAAATAAAACTTTTTTTGTTGTCTATTTTTTATTTCTTACTGACTGGGTTGGTGATGTCCGGTATCTGATAGACGCGTGACATCACTAACCCCCGGGCTTGATGCCAGGTGACATTACACATCTGGCATCAACCCCATATATTACCCTGTTTGCCACCGCACCAGGGCAACGGGATGAGTTGGGGCGAAGCGCCAGGATTGGCACGTCTAATGGATGCACCACTTCTGGGGCGGCTGCAGCCTGCTATTTTTAGGCTGGGGAGTGTCCAATAACAGTGGACCTCCCTAGTCTGAGAATATCAGACCCCAGCTATCCGCTTTACCTTGGCTGGTGATCCAATTTGGGGGGGACCCCACGTTTTTTGTTATAAATTATTTATTTAATGTAAAATAACAGCGTGGGGTGCCCTCTGTTTTGGATTACCAGCCAAGGTGAAGCTGCCAGCTGTGGTCTGCAGGCTGCAGCCGTCTGCTTTACCCTAGCTGGCTACAAAAGATGGGGGGACCTCACGTCATTTTTTTTTTATTTTTTTTTTGGCTAAATACAAGGCTAGGCACCCTTTAGTGCCACATGAAAGACACTAAAGCTTAGAATATGGAGGGGGGTGGGACATTATATAGGTCTTTCTCATCTATCTATTCATCTATCCATCTTTCCCTCTATCCATTATCTGTCTATCTATCATCTATTATCTATATTATTTATTGCAGTTCAGCATAAAAAAAACGCAGGGACCAACCTGCGGAAAAACCGCGGCAAAACCGCGGCAAAAATCGTGGCAAAAACGCATGCGTTTTTCCCGCGGTTTTGGTGTGTATTTTTACCGCAGGTGCGGTAATCTTCAACTCCCAGAAGTTTCTCAAGAAATTTTCTTGAGAAAAATCACTTTTCTAGTGCGCACATAGCCTAAGAGAAAAATGGAAAGTCAGAGAAAGAAAAGAGACTAAGAGAAAGACGACAACGACAGGGGAACATACAGACAAACAATGACAGATTAAGGGAGGGCTTGTGGGGGGATAGGAGAACTTATGTACCTCGTATTATGTCATTTAGACCATTCCAAGGTGACCAACCTCTTTATGGTAGGTAAATCTAGATCCACCTCTGGAGATCAGGTGAATCTCGGAACATAATCCAGCTTTGCCAAACCAAATAATATCTATCCATGTACAATTGATTGTAGGAAGTGAGCCGTTCCATTCTACTCAAGGCGTCCATTTCTGTCACCCAATCCTTCAGAGTTTGGGCAACAGATGATCTCCATTTTCTGGGGATAATAGTGTGAGCTGCAGTAACGCAATGTTTTAAAAGACCTTGATTAATTGTCCTAACTGAGCCTGGGATCATAGATAACAAGCATAACTGGGGGGTTTTGTGAACCTTCACTCCCGAAACCTGAGCATAGACCTCCAGAATCTTGGACCACAATTGCTGTATTGGCTGACATTCCCACCAGATATGTAGCATACTGCCAGGGGCCGCATCGCATCTCCAACACACTTCCGAAATCGAAGGGTAGATTTTGTGTAAAGTTTCTGGGCATTTGTACCATCTAGTAATTATTTTATAGTTCTGTTCCTGTGCTTTACACGCCATCGGGAGTTTGTGTGCACAAAAGAAGGCTCTCTCCCACTGATCCCTTGGTATTACCTCTCCCAGTTCCCTTTCCCATTCTTTTTTAAACCAAGGCTCATCATCATTCTGGTGTTCAGTAAGGGGTACTTTGCACACTATGACATCGCAAGCCGATGCTGCGATGCAGAGTGCAATAGTCCCCGCCCCTGTCACAGCAGCGATATGTGGTGATAGCTGGCGTAGTGAAAATTATCGCTACGCCAGCTTCACATGCACTCACCTTGCCCTGCGACGCGCCTCCTTATTAAGGGGGCGGGCCATGCGGTGTCATAGCGACGTCACACGGCAGGCGGCCAATAGAAGCGGAGCGGCGGAGATGAGCGGGACGTAAACATCCCGCCCACCTCCTTCCTTCCACATAGCCGACAGGAGCCTCGGTGAAGCAGGTAGGAGATGTTCCTCGCTCCTGTGGCTTCACACACAGCGATGTGTGCTGCCGCAGGAACGAGGAACAACATCGGACCGTCGCAGCAAGGTAATTATGGTTTTTGCCGACGCTACACCGATGATACGATTACGACACTTTTGCGCTCGTTAATCGTATCATCTAGGCTTTACACACTACGATGTTGAGAGCGACGCAGGAAGTGCGTCACTTTCGACATGACCCCACAGACATCGCACCTGCGATGTCGTAGTGTGCAAAGTACCCCTAAGAATTGAATACACCTGAGATATGGTGTGTTTAGGAGTAGTCCTGGAGTCCTGGAGCAAAAGAGAGTCAAATTGGGTTAATTTGGCACTTGTCAGCCCCCTCATCTGAAGGGCAGCCACAAATGACTGTAATTGGAGGTATGCAAACCAAGGTACTGGTTGGTCCGGGAAGTTATCTCTTACGTTAGAGATGGTAGGAAAGGGTTGGGAAGCTGACACAACTTGACCCAGTCTAACACCATGGGTCGATGGCCACACTAAAAATGTGTTCACATTCATCCCTGGGGGAAAGTCAGGATTGTCGAATAATGGTGTCATGGGCCCTGGTACATGCGACAAGGTCTGGTTTTTGTTCACAGTATCCCAAATCTTTATCACATCCCGAGTTAAAAAAACAGTAAGTGAGATATTTGGACAGGGTTTTTTTAGAGATCCAAGGTAGTGAGGTTAAAGAGACTGGTGACATGTCTTTTTCAAGGAAGACCCACTCCTTTCCAGCTTTCCCATGGAACCAGTCTACAATCCTTATCAATACTGCCGCTCTGTGATAGCCTTGAAAGTCCGGGAGACCCGTCCCCCCTTTACTTTTATGTCTACATAAAAATCTATGTGCCAATTGTGGTCTCTTTTGCCCCCAGACAAAGCTGGAACATACTGTATTGAGTTGTTTAAAAAAATTGTTTGATATTTTTATTGGGACCGCCTGGAAAATATAAAGCAGCTTCCGGAGGATAGCCATCTTAATGGCATTAATCTTCCCAAACCATGATAATTTCGCCCCTTTGTACCTTTGGATGTCAGTCATAATTTTGTCAAGGATCGGTTTGTAGTTCAGTCGGAAGAGTTGTGTGGGGTCTGCTGTCAATCGTACCCCCAGATACTGCATTGAAGTAGACCACCACTTAAAAGGAAACACTTTTTGTAGAGCAATCTGTTCCGAGGATGGTAAATTGATACTTAAAATTTCAGATTTCGTTAGGTTAACTTTAAAATTGCTAACGTCACTGTACATGTCGAACTCCCTCAGGATCGCTGGCATAGACACTCTTGGATTTGTGATATACAATAATAAGTCATCTGCGTATAGTGACAACTTATAGCTGTTCTGACCGACAGAGATGCCCCCAATGTCAGGATTTTTTCTGAAGGCTACCGCCAAATGCTCCATCACTATAGCGTACAGTAATGGGGACAAGGGCATCCCTGTCTGGTCCCATTTGCGATCCCAAAGGGGCTAGAGTGCATCCCATTACATCTAACCCTTGCTGATGGGTTCTGATATAGAGCCATTATTTTATCAAGCAGCTTCGGGCCAATATTAATCTGCTTTAGGGCGCTCTGTAGAAAAGACCAACTCACATGGTCAAATGCTTTTTCAGCATCGATAGATAAAATGCATGAAGGTATTTGTTTAGATTTAACATGAGACATAAGCAAAAGGGTTTTTATAGTATTGTCTCTGGCCTCTCTTGTTGGAATAAAACCTACTTGGTCTTTGTGAATCAAGTATGGCAAATGAGTAGCTAATCTTAATGCTATAATTTTGGAAAACAATTTTATATCCAGGTTAATTAAAGAAATAGGTCTATAGCTGGGGCATAAGTTTGGATCCTTCCCCGTTTTAGGAATAAGGGATATGTGTGCTTCTAATGTTTGTTTGGGGAACGTACAAGTTGAAGAGACCTCATTAAACACTTTAACCAGGAAGAGTGCCAAGGTCAGGGACAGAAGTTTATAAAATTTGGCCGAGAACCCATCTGGGCCTGGGCATTTGTTCAGTGGAGCCAATGAGATTGCCTCATTTACCTGTTCTAATGTTATCGGTTGGTCCAATTCATCACTAGTCTACTCCGATAGCTGAGGTAACGCTGTTTTGTGAATATATTGATTAATTTTCAACTGCTGTCGTGCCGGAGACATATCTGCATTTTTACCTTTGATATTGTAAAGAGATTCATAATATTCTTTAAATGCCTGAGCTATTTTACCCCATTCATGAACTTCATTCCCTCCAGTGTTTCTAATCTTTGGGATGTAGGTGTTAGGTGCCCTTGGATGTGTCTTGCCATGGGTCCCCCGCATTTGTCTGCAAACTCATAGAAAAAGCCCTGCATTTTTTCCCGGGCTCAAACATATCTTTGGTCAATTAGTTGCTTCAGATCTTCTCTAATTTTACTCAATGTAGCCAAAACATCATTCGTTGGATTGCGTTTATGTAACCCTTCAAGCTCCCTAATCTGATCCAGAAGCTTGGATATATGTGCAGAAATTTCTTTTTTTAGTCTGGTTCCTTCTCTTATGAAAATACCTCTTATCACGCATTTCAGGGCTTCCCACTGTGTAGGATGTGAAGTTTCATCATGCTCATGGATAAGTAAGAACTCCTCAATCGTTTGTTTAATTGCAGTTACCGTGGGTTCATTTTGTAAAAGATTGGTATTCAGGCGCCAGTTCCAAGCCTTGGCACCATGACCGGGTGGTTGGAAAGACGTAAAGATTGGGGCATGATCCGACCAGGTCATAGTGCCAATGGATATATTTTTTAACCCTTTAATTTTTAATGGGACAAAAAGGGGGGTGATTTGAACTTTTAGGTTGTTTTTTTTTTTTACATATTCTTTAAACTTTTTTTTAATTAGTAGTCCCCCAGGGGACTATAAGGATCAGCAGTCTGCTTGCTCATTATTTTCTGTTGATCACAGCTACACAGCTGAGATCAGTAAAAAAAAAAATGACCTTTTGTAACCTGCAGGCCTCGGCCGGGTAAAACGGGAAGTGAGTCATGAGAGCTACAGGGATCATCACATGACCCTGTGCTACCATGACAACCATAGTCTCACAGTGATCACATCAGAGCGCCGCCGATGGGGCCGGGTAAGTGACGATTTACTGCAATCGGCAATTAAATGACGCTGTCACATTTTCACAGCACCATTTAAGGAGTTAACAAGCAAGGGTGGAACTCTGTTCCACTCATGCCTGCAAGGCACACATGTCAGCTGTACAAATCAGATGAGATGTGCGCGGATCCACCCGTCTGCCGGCAGCTAGTGGAAATTGCACTATGGGTGTTTAGGACGTAATATTATTGCCCTCGGTCATTAAGAGGTTAAATAGGTGGTGAAATCTGATGCATCCAAGAGCAAAAAGACTAGAGGGACTCGTTTACTGTTGGTTAATCCATAGTGAAGCAAGCAAAAAATGTGAAATTAAACTTGAAGAGTATTTCAGGGAGTCCCAAATTTTAAGCGAGTACGAAAAAAAAAGCTAATTTAAGGTAATAGGATGGAACTGTGATTGGCAGTACACAAAATAAGTAGAGTCGTTTTGGGACTAAGGTCATTTTTAGAGTTCACATGCTGCCCAACCAAAAAAGGCAAATGTTTCCTCAAGTTTGAAATAGTGAATGTATTTTTCAAAGGATTTGGGCTAGTTTATGGAAAAGCAGGATTCAATATTTGCTGTGAATTTCAGACCTAAATAGTCTGGGTGGTTTTTAGTCTACTGAAAGGAAAAGTCTTGCTGGGATTGTTGAGTGGTGATGGCAGGGAGGGAGATAGCCATAGCGTGAGATTTTGTGTGATTAATAGTGATGGGCAAATACCACCCCCCCCCACCCCCCCCCCCGCCCCCCCCACCCCAAAATGTTCATGTTCGGGAGACTCGCCCGAGGTTTTTTATGTAGCGTTCGAGTTCGGGTTCTGAGATAACGCAACCTTGCGTCCGAACCCAGAACTTGGACTTTACAGTTATGTGATGGGGCAGGGGTCTGTAAAATAAAGAATATAGGTAATAATAAACACTGTCATTATACTTACAGGGCCCGCGACGCGTCCTGCAGACCCGCTCAACCGGTGTCTCCCAGCCGCTTCTGCTTCCGCGGCTGATCATTGCTGTGCCCCCGGGTAACGACTGACTACAGGACCTTCCATGACGTCATAGCCATGTGACCAGTCTGGTGTGAATATTGTACAGACATTGGCTTACAGACTGGTCACATAACAGGACCTTCCATGACGTCATAGCCATGTGACCAGTCTTCTGTGAATATTGTACAGACATTGGCTTACAGACTGGTCACATAACAGGACCTTCTATGACGTCATAGCTACCTTCCAGTGATATTCGCTGCACATCACTCGGTGGTTTTCGGGCGTGTTCGCAGTGACTTCAGGAACACTGCTGAAAACGGCCGAAGACTGCCAAGTGACGAGCAGTGCAGTGAATACAGATTGAACTTTGACTATCACTGTTAGTGTCAGCCTGCTTCTCGCTCTGTATAGACACTTGTCTTTACAGAGCGATGAAGCAGAGCTAACAATGCTGTCCCTTTGAACTACGCCGGACAAACGATTTTTTTTATAATAAAGATGGAGTCTAAATTTTTTTTGTTTTATTTCTAATAAAAAACATTTCTAATGTGTTGTGTTTTTCTTTCTACTGTTTACTAGAAATTCATGGTCGCAATGTCTAATTTGGCATGATACCATGAATTTCGGGCTTAGTACCAGCTGAGAATACAAAGCTGGTATTAACCCCTTTATTACCCAGCATGCCACCACCATTAGGGCCGCTGGTCGAGCCGGGTAAAGCGCCTGGAAATGTCGCTAAAAAGAAATGCGCCATTTCCAGGAGCGGCTGCGGAGATCCCAGCTGCCTGGTTTTACTTGACTGGCGATCAAAATACTAAGCCCGAAATTCATGGTGTCATGCCAAATTAGACATGGCCACCATGAATTTCTAGTAAACAGTAAAAAGAAAAAAACACAACACAGAAATAAAACAAAAAAAAACAAAAACATTTAGAGACTCCATCTTGATTATAAAAGAAATCCTTAGCCCGACGTAGTCCACAAGGAGAGCCATGTCAGGTCTGCTTCATCGATCTGCACAGCGATCTTGCAATCGGGTCACAGCTGCGAAGCTGAGGGCGGGCGCTTCAGAGGACAGAGAGGGGTTAAAGTCTCCCCATCTCCTCCATTGTCAGCCTGTGCTAATATCGCACTGGCCTGTGATAACATCCAAGTGTGGTCCGATGTTTCTCTCGCACCCATACACTTGTATGGGTGCGAGTGATACGGCTCTCGCAGACAATCGCAGCATGCACTTGCAGATGTGAGCTGCAGCATTGTCACATGGGGCAGAGTGCAATGCGAGATTTTCTCACATTGCAGTCGTGCGAGTCATACGCAAGTGTGACTGCAGCCTTTGATGAAGGCTTTCCCTGCACATGACGACTGATCCTGAATTGTAAAGCGCTGCGGAATATGTTGGCGCTATAGAAATAAATATTGTTACAGTATTATTATAAGCTGACATGTGCCTCTAACAGCCGCAGGTTGATCAGAGATTTGCCACCACTGTTAACCAGTGAAATCCCACTGTCAATCCCTCAGCGCACCATTGCCCGCTCTCAGCGGCACTCCATAACTTGATCATGGGCGCCAATGGGTTGTCATGACAGTCTGGAGTCAACTGCAAGTCGGCATTCATAGGAGATCATGATTTCTGCTGTACAGAGCAGTGCTGATGAACTGTTATGTATAGCACAACTTATCGGACGATAGCTTCAAGTCCTCTAAGGAAACTAGTAAAAACACAAAAAAGTGGAAAAAAAACTATTTTTAAAAAAAATACAAACCACCCCAAAAAGTTCAAATTGCACCCTTGTGTCCCACTGAAAATAAAAAAATTAAAAATAATATAAAAAATAATATATATATTTGGCATCACTGTGTTAAGAAATTTCTGATCTGTCAAAATCTAAAATTAATCTAATTAGTAAACAATGTAACAAAATTAAAAAAAATTAAAAATGCCAGAATTATGTTTTGGGTTTTTTTTGGGCTGCCACAGCATTGCAATACAGTACAGTTACAGGTGATCAAAACATCACATTTACACAAAAAATTGAGTCATAAGAATGTCAGCTTAAGAGATAACAAAATGAGTCATCACTTGGCCTCAGACACCCCAAAAAATGAGAACATTATAGTTCTCGGAAAATGGCGTAAAAAGCAAGTACCGTATTTTTCGCTTTATAAGACGCACTTTTATTCCCCCAAATGTTTGGGGAAAGTAGGGGGTGCGTCTTATAAGCCGAATATACGGGGGGGGGGTAATATATATATATATATATATACACACATACACATACACATACACATATATATATATATATATATACACACATACACATACACATATATATATATATATATATATATATATACACACACACACACATATACATACATATATATATATATATATATATATATACATACATATGCATACATACACACATACTTATATATATATATATATATATATATATATATATATATATACATACATATGCATACATATATATATACATACATATATATATATATATATATATATATATATATATATATATATATATATATACATATATATATATATATATATATATATAAATAAATAAATACATAAATATACACACACACACACACACACCCACACACACACATTATATATAAATATAAATATATATATATATATATATATTATATATATATATACACATATGCATACATACACATACACATATACATATATGTATATATACAAAGCAAGAAGGCCTGCGGAGACACCATCACATGTTTCTCAACGCTGGCAGGAAACTAGCCAGGTCTTTCACCGGGAAGGAACAACCACGGGAAGGGCAGTCTCCAGTCAAGGAGACCACCTATGCCAAACATGGTATCCATCCACAGACAGCCGTTTCGGGGTATTTGCCCCTCATCAGTGTGGAGTAGGAATCTGGCTAGTTGGAGCATTGCCTAGTAAAAGACTATGTGAGCAAGGATGGTTGACCTTAGGGAGATCAACATCCACCACTGCAGAGACACCATCACGTGTTTCTCAACGCAGTGATTATAGAGCAATGCCCCCTGGGAAATATTCAAAGCAAGAAGGCCTGCGGAGACACCATCACATGTTTCTCAACGCTGGCAGGAAACTAGCCAGAAACTACCTCGAAACGGCTGTCTGTGGATGGATACCATGTTTGGCATAGGTGGTCTCCTTGACTGGAGACTGCCCTTCCCGTGGTTGTTCCTTCCCGGTGAAAGACCTGGCTAGTTTCCTGCCAGTGTTGAGAAACATGGGGGCATTGCTCTAGAATCACTGCGTTGAGAAACACGTGATGGTGTCTCTGCAGTGGTGGATGTTGATCTCCCTAAGGTCAACCATCCTTGCTCATATATGTATATATATATATATATATATATATATATATATACACACACACACACACACACACACATACATACATACATACATACATACATACATACATACACACACTGCAGGGTCCAGGGGAGGTGGGGGCAGCTCTGGAACGCTGCTGGGGGCAGGTGAACGCTGCAGGCTCCTGCTCCCGCTCATATAATATGCACAGCCACTGTCCATCACCATGGTGCTGAAATCGCACCACAGTGACGGGCTGGAGCAGCGGTGCATATTATATGAGCCTGCGCCCCCCTGTGATAAAACATGTGCCCCCCTGTGTTAGATATGGCCCCCATGCTGCTGCTCATCCTATAATAAAAAAGCTTTACTTACCCCCTCCAGCTTTTCTCCCCGGTTTCCCTGCTTCCACTGTGATCAGGCACGCAGAGATGATCTCACTCTGCTGTGCCGATCACATGACCGGCACGAAGAACCAGGAAGTGGAGGAACAGAAGCACGGAGGGAGACAGGAGGGAGATCAGCGCTGGAGGAGGTAAGGAAAGAGTGTTTTATTTTACTATGGGCAGCAACATGGGGGCCATATCTAACACAGGGGAACATGTGCAATCTATAGGGGGCCATAGGCAGCACAGGGGAAAGTGTGCAATCCATAGGGGGGCATAGGCAGCACAGGGGAATGTGTGCAATCCATAGGGGGCCATAGGCAGCACAGGGGAATGTGTGCAATCCATAGGGGCCATGGGCAGCACAGGGGAACGTATGCAATCCATAGGGGCCCATGGGCAGCACAGGGGAACGTATGCAATCCATAGGGGGCCACATATTCAATATAAGGGGGCCATATCCAGATTAAGGGGGCTAATTTTAGGATGGGGGGCTATGAGGGACATATACCCTATATGATTTGTTAGACGGACACTGGCATTATAAGATGGACCCCTTTTAACATTAAAAAAAAATAATTCTCTTTTCCTTAACCAAATTTGGGGGTGCGTCTTATAATCAGGTGCGTCTTATAAAGCGAAAAATACGGTACATGCCTAGATGAAAATGGTTAAATTGTGACCAATTAGCCATTTTCTCACCTCAGTGTCATGTAATACAAGTTCTTTCTTGTGAATAGGGAGCAAGTGTGTTCAATTTGGTGTGATCACTCACACACTCTCTCATAAATGGTCACTGAAAGTTCAACATGGCTCCTCATGGCAAAGAATTTTCTGAGGATCTGAAAAAAAGAATTGTTGCTCTACATAAAGATGGCCGAGGCTATAAGATTGCCAACACCCTGAAACTGAGCTGCAGCATGGTAACCAAGACCATACAGCGGTTTAACCAGACAGGTTCCACTCAGAACGGGACTCACCATGGTCAACCAAAGAAGTTGAGTGCCGATGCCCAGTGTCATGTCCAGAAGTTGTCTTTTCACAATAGAAGTATGAGTGCTGACAGCACTGCTGCAAAGGTTAAACAGGTGTGGGGGCGGGGTGGGGGGGGTCCCCCTGTCAGTGCTCAGACCATACACTGCACACTACATCAAATTGATCTGCATCACGGTCATTCCAGAAGGAAGCTTCTTCTAAAGATGATGCACAAGAAAGCCAAACAGTTTGCTGAAAACAAGCAGAATAAGGACATGAATTACTAGAACCATGTCCTGTGGTCTGACGAGACCAACATTCATTTATTTAGTTCAGATGGTTTCACGCATGTGCGGCAGCAACCAGGTGAGGAGTACCAAGACAAGTATATCTTGCCTATAGTGAAACATGGTAGTGGGAGTGTCATGGTTTGGGGTTGCATGAGTGCTGCTGGCTGTGAGAAGCTACAGTCATGAAAAAGCTTGGGCACCCCTATTAATGTTAACATTTTTTCTTTATAACAATTTGGGTTTTTGCAACAGCTATTTCAGTTTCATATATCTAATAACTGATGGACTGAGTAATATTTCTGGATTGAAATGAGGTTTATTGTACTAACAGAAAATGTGCAATCCGCATTTAAACAAAATTTGATCGGTGCAAAAGTATGGGCACCTCAACATAAAAGTAACATTAATATTTTGTAGATCCTCCTTTTTCAAAAATAACAGCCTCTAGTTGCTTCCTGTAGCTTTTAATGAGTTCCTGGATCCTGGATGAAGGTATATTTGACCATTCCTGTTTACAAAACAATTCCAGTTCAGTTAAGTTTGATGGTCGCCGAGCAGGGACAGCACGCTTCAAATCATCCCTCAGATTTTCAATGATATTCAGGTCTGGGGACTGGGATGGCCATTCCAGAACATTGTAATTGTTCCTCTGCATGAATGCCTGAGTAGATTTGGAGCGGTGTTTTGGATCATTGTCTTGCTGAAATATTCATCCCCTGCGTAACTTCAACTTCGTCACTGATTCTTGCACATTATTGTCAAGAATCTGCTGATACTGAGTTGAATCCATGCGACCCTCAACTTTAACAAGATTCCCGGTGCCGGCATTGGCCACACAGCCCCAAAGCATGATGGAACCTCCACCAAATTTTACTATGGGTAGTAAGTGCTTTTCTTGGAATGCCGTGGTTTTTTGCCTCCATGCATAACGCCTTTTTGTATGACCAAACAACTCAATCTTTGTTTCATCAGTCCACAGGACCTTCTTCCAAAATGTAACTGGCTTGTCCAAATGTGCTTTTGCATACCTCAGGCGACTCTGTTTGTGGCGTGCTTGCAGAATCGGCTTCTTTCACATCACTCTCCCATACAGCTTCTCTTTGTGCAACGTGCGCTGCATTGTTGACCAATGCACATTGACACCATCTGCAGCAAGATGAAGCTGCAAGTCTTTGGAGGTGGTCTGTGGATTGTCCTTGACTGTTCTCACCATTCTTCTCTGCATTTCTGATATTTTTCTTGGCCTGCCACTTTTGGGCTTAGCAAGAACGGTACCTGTGTTCTTTTATTTCCTTACTATGTTCCTCACAGTGGAAACTGAAAGTTCAAATCTCTGAGACAACTTTTTGTTCCTTCCCCTGAACAACTATGTTGAATAATCTTTGTTTTCAGATTATTTGAGAGTTGTTCTGAGGAGCCCATGATGCCACTCTTCATAGGAGATTCAAATAGGCTATGTGCGCACGTTGCGGTCTCTGCAGTACGGAAAAGAACGCACCCTCTGGCAGACTGGACACTGCGTTTATAAAATAAAATGCATCCACAACGCATGCATTTTGGATGCTTTTTCCATGCGTTTTGCATTCGTTTTGGATGCATTTTTGATGCATTCCCCCAGTGCGTTTCCCCGGCAATTCAACTCTGCTACATGCCGGCTGACAGCCGACACAGAGTCGCGCGATGAGAATGAACTCGGGTGAACTGCACCCGACTTCATTGTCATACTGCAGCTCTGTCTGTGTGTGGCGTCCCGATTATCTTCACCGCACACATCTCGACATTACCGCCGACATCCCCGCACACATGCCGACATTGCCGCACACATGCCGACATTACCGCCGACATCCCTGCACACATCCCGACATTACCACCAACATCCCCGCACACATCCCGACATCCCCTCACACATCCCGACATTACGGCTGACATCCCCGCACACATCCCGACATTACTGCCGACATCCCCGCACACATCCCGACATCCCTGCACACATCCCGACATTACCACCAACATCCCCGCACACATCCCGACATCCCCGCACACATCCCGACATTACTGCCGACATCCCCGCACACATCCCGACATTACTGCCGACATCCCCGCACACATCCCGACATCCCAGCACACATCCAGACATTACTGCCGACATCCCCGCACACATGCCGACATTACTGCCGACATCCCCGCACACATCCCGACATCCCTGCACACATCCCGACATTACCACCAACATCCCCGCACACATCCCGACATCCCCTCACACATCCCGACATTACGGCTGACATCCCCGCACACATCCCGACATTACTGCCGACATCCCCGCACACATCCCGACATCCCAGCACACATCCCGACATTACTGCCGACATCCCCGCACACATGCCGACATTCCCGCACACATGCCGACATTACCGCCGACATCCCTGCACACATCCCGACATTACCGCCAACATCCCCGCACACATCCCGACATCCCCTCACACATCCCGACATTACGGCTGACATCCCCGCACACATCCCGACATTACTGCCGACATCCCCGCACACATCCCGACATCCCTGCACACATCCCGACATTAATGCCGACATCCCCGCACACATCCCGACATTACCGCCGACATCCCCACCGCACACATTCCGACATCTCAGCACACATCCCGACATTACCGCCGACATCACCGCACACATCCCGACACTACAGCCCTCATCATCACCGCACACACACACCGGCATTACCTCAGTGACGTCCCCGCTGATAGCGCGATTCACTTCAGTTGCTGCGTGGAGCTCACAGGGACGGCGGTGTTCTACGGCCGCTCCTGTCAGCTTTATGTAGCAGAGCTGGATGCGTCGCGGGACCTCTGGATTATGCCGAACCTGGAGGGGTATTTGGGGATTTTAATAAAGTGGTGAAAGAGGGTGTTTTTTTGTCTTTTATTCCAAATAAAGAATTTTTTCGGGTGTATGTGTTTATTTACTTTCACTTACAGGTTAATTATGGAAGGTATCTCGGGGAGACGCCTGTCATGATTAACCTAGGACTTAGTGGCAGCTATGGACTGCTGCCATTAACCCCTTATTACCCCGATTGCCACCGCACCAGGGCAATTCGGGATGAGCCGGGTAAAGTCCTGGGACTGTCGCATGTAACGGATGCGGCAATTCCGGGCGGCTCCTGGCTGATATTGTTAGGCTGGGGGGCTCCCCATAACGTGGCGCTCCCCATCCTGAGAATACCAGCCTTCAGCTGTGTGGCTTTATCTTGGCTGGTATCAAAATTGCGGGGGACCGCAAGTCGTTTTTTTTTAATTATTTATTTTACTGCACGATATAGACCCGCCCACCTGCGGCTGTGATTGGTTGCAGTGAGACAGCTGTCACTCAGCGTGGGGGCGTGTCTGACTGCAACCAATCATAGGCGCCGGTGGGCGGAGAAAGCAGGGAATACGAGATTGAATAATGAGCGGCCGGCATTTTCAAAAGAGGAAAAGCTGCCGGAGCAGTGTGAACGCCGTGCAGCGCTGCGCCGGTGATCGAGGATCAGTGAGTATGAGAGAGGGGGAGAGACTGACCGACGGACAGAGAAAGGGACAGACAGACAGAGAGACCGACCGACAGAGAATGACACCGTCCGACCGACAGACAGAGGGAGATTCACCGACATCCACAAACAGAAATTGACCGACATTGACAGAGACTGAAAAGACCTGCGTTTTGCTTGTCAAAAAAACATGCGGAACATGTTCTGACCCACATCATTGATTTCAATGGGTGGAGAACGCAGCTACAACGCACAAAAGAAGTGACATGCTGCTTTTTCTTTTACGCAGCGATTTTGGGCATCCAAAACACTGCGTTTACAAACGCAGCGTGTGCATTGATTTTTCGGCTTACTCATAGACTTTGCTGAGGAAGCTGAACGCATGCAGTTACGCTGCAGTTCATAACACAGCGTATTTGCGGAAAAAAACGCAACGTGCGCACATAGCCTAAAATACCTTTTCTCATGATTGGATACACCTGCCTATGAAGTTCAAAGCTCAGTGAGGTTACAAAACCAATTTAGTGCTTTAGTAAGTCAGTAAAAAGTAGTTAGGAGTATTCAAATCAAGAAATTGATATGGGTGTCCATACTTTTGTACCGGTCAAATTTTGTTTAAATGCGGATTGCACATTTTCTGTTAGTACAATAAACATTTCAATCAAGAAATATTACTCAGTCCATCAGTTATTAGATATATGAAACTGAAATAGCTGTTGCAAAAACCCAAATTGTTATAAAGAAAAAAGGTTAGCATTAATAGGGGTGCCCAAACTTTTTCATATGACTGTACAGTTCATTGAGGGAACCATGAATGCCAATGTATGCCGACGTACTGTGACATACTGAGGCAGAGCATGATCTTCCTTCGGAATCTGGGCCAAAGGGCAGTATTCCAACAAGACAACAACCCCAAAGACACCTCCAAGATGACCACAGCCTTGCTAGACTATAGAGCAGTGATGGCAAACCTATGGCACGCGTGCCACCAGGGGCACGCTGAGCCCATTCTGCTGGCACGCGTGCTGTCACCTGATCCTGCAGCTTTGGTCTGCTAGTGCAGTCGTGCCGGCAGATCAAATCTGTGTTGGAGCGGAGGAGACATTTCTCCTCTGCTCTGACACTCCTCCTCCCCCAGGCTGCAGGTGTGTTGCCTAGGAGACGGAGGAGCGTCAGAGAGCGTCGTCGTCGTCTGCTGGCCGTGTGGGAACTGAGGACCCAGCAGCGCGCAGCGGGGGAGCGTGTCCAGGTAAGTTGTGTGTTGCTTTTTTTTTTATTTTATAACTCGTGTTCGGCTGTGCCAAAGTGGAGATGGGGGGGCAGCGCCAGCATGGGGTGGGAGAACGCACATGCCAGCGTGGGGTGGGGGTACGCACATGCCAGCGTGGGGTGGGAATGGGGGAACCCACATGCCAGCATGGGGTGGGGGAGGGGGAACGCACATGCCAGCATGGGGTGGGGGAGGGGGAACGCACATGCCAGCGTGGGGTGGGGGAGGGGGAACGCACATGCCAGCGTGGGGTGGGGGAGGGGGAACGCACATGCCAGCGTGGGGTGGGGGAGGGGGAACGCACATGCCAGCGTGGGGTGGGGGTGGGGGAACGCACATGCCAGCGTGGGGTGGGGGTGGGGGAACACACATGCCAGCATGGGGTGGGGGAGGGGGAACGCACATGCCAGCATGGGGTGGGGGAGGGGGAACGCACATTGCAGCATGGGGTGGGAGAACACGCATGCCAGCATGGGGTGGGAGAACACGCATACCAGCATGGGGGGGGGGGGAAGAACACGCATGCCAGCATGGGGGGGATGACATGCATGCCACGATGGGGGGGAAACATGCTTGCCAGCATGGGGGGGGGGGGGACATGCATGCCAGGGTGGGGAACAATGCATGCCAGGGTGGGGAAACATGCATGCCAGGATGGAGGATACATACATGCCAGGATAGAGGAAACATGCATGCCAGGATGGAGGAAACATGCATGCCAGTATGGAGGAAACATGCATGCCAGTATGGAGGAAACATGCATGCCAGGATGGAGGAAACATGCATGCCAGGATGGAGGAAACATGCATGCCAGGATGGAGGAAACATGCATGCCAGGATGGAGGAAACATGCATGCCAGGATGGAGGAAACATGCATGCCAGGATGGAGGAAACATGCATGCCAGGATGGAGGAAACATGCATGCCAGGATGGGGAAAACATGCATGCCAGGATGGAGGAAACATGCATGCCAGGATGGAGGAAACATGCATGCCAGGATGGAGGAAACATGCATGCCAGGATGGAGGAAACATGCATGCCAGGATGGGGAAAACATGCATGCCAGGATGGAGGAAAGATGCCACGATAGGGTACATTTACCAGGAAGGGGTACATTTACCTGGATGGGGGTAAGTTAACCAGGATTGGGAACATTTACCAGGATGGAGGACATTTACCAGGAATGGGGTACATGTCGGGATGGGGGAACATTTACAAGGATGGGCAATATGTCAGGATGGGGTACATTTACCAGGATGGAGGACATTTACCAGGATGGGGCCGTGATGGGGACAAATATACCAGAATGTAGGAAATATATATCAGGATGGGGGACATGTTTACCAGGAAGTGGCCGAGGAAGGGGACAGAACTACACAATGATGGGGAGGGGAGCCACTCGTACGTCTTTATGGGATTTCAAGATGTTCAGACTTTGAAATGTAGATGTGGATTACAGGGTGAAATCTGATTGCATTCCATGCTAAAATCTCTGTCTAATATGCTGCAATTTATTCCAGAAAGATCAATCCAACTGCTGTGTCTGGAAAGGGCAGGGGCTCAGCTTCAATGTGTGGTAAGCATGAGCGTGATGCCCCCTGTTGAAAAGAAGACGGTAAAGGTAAGATTAAAATCAATTCTTTATATAATAGGATTGGTTGGCACTTCGGAAAAAAATTGGGTTTAGGGCTACAGTTTGGGCACTCGGCCTGTGAAAGGTTAACCATGACTGCTATAGAGGGTAAAGAAAGGTGCTGGACTGACCAAGCATGTCTCAAGACCTAAACCCTATTGAATATCTGTGGGGTATCTTCAAGCGGAAGGTGAAGAAGTGAAAGGTCTCTAACATTCAGCAGCTCTGTAATGTCGTCATTCAGGAGTGAAGAGGATTCCAGGGGCTCCTGTGAAGCTCCAGTGAAATCCATGTCCAAGAGAATTAAGACCGTGCTTGAAAATAATGATGGCCACACAAAATAATGACGCTTTGGGCACAATTTGGACATTTTCACTCAGGGATGAGCTCACTTTTGTTGCCAGCGGTTTAGACATTAATCACTGTGTTGTTAGAAGGCACACCAAATTTACACTGTTATACAAGCTGAACACCGACTACTCTACATTGTATCAAAGTGTCATATCCAGGGCCAGATTAAGGTTGGTGGGGGCCCCTGGGCAGAAAATCTGGTGGGGGCCCAATAACGTTAACATTTTTAGCCATAACAGTAGAGCACGAACTGTAGCATTTAGATATAAATACTGTACCTCAGTCTCACATTCCCCCTTCTCAGCATACTGTGCCCTCCATACTGTGCCCTCACACTGGCCACCATGCCGCCCCTTCTCTATACTGCCTACCTGCTTCATTATCCAGTCACTATACTGTACCTTAGTCTCACATTCCCCCTTCTCAGCATACTGTGCCCTCCATACTGTGCCCTCACACTGGCCACCATGGCGCCCATTCTCTATACTGCCTACCTGCTTCATTATCCAGTCACTATACTGTACCTCAGTCTCACATTCCCCCGCCTCAGCATACTGTGCCCTCCATACTGTGCCCTCACACTGGCCACCATGCTGCTACTTCTCTGTACTGCTTATCTCCCCCCCACTACACAGTCTCTATACTATGCCCCTCACACTTTTCTTTCCCAATACTGTCCACTTACAATTTTCTCACACCATACTGCTGCCTCACACTTTCCAATGGTGCCCCCCTGATTGCTGTGCAGGGACAAATATGCCACATGCCTTCCAAAAGGTACGCCCCTGTACAGTGTACAGGAGAATACATGACTGGTACACGCAGGGCCGGCTCCAGGTTTTTGTAGGCCCTAGGCGAAAGAGTCCTAGTGGGCCCCATCCACACATAGACATGCACAGATACATACACATACAGGCATATGTACACATATATATTTAAAGAGAAATTCACAAAAACACATATAAACAGACATAAATCTAGACACTGTCATATACACTGACATACATAGATGACATACACAGATCATACACAGATACACATCATACATGCACAGACACATTTTTAAATTTTTATATATATTTCTAATATTGTGAAGCCGGCAACAGCCTCATTCACCTCCCCGCTTGTCTCCATCCAGCTCCTCCTGGGCACGTGTCTGTGCCACGCTGATTGGTGGCCGACACTAACAGACATGGCCGCATATAGAGAACACTAACACTGCTCTATATACATCACAAGAGAGGCTGGGGACATACACATTACTGGGGGGCATACATATTACTGAGGAAAGGGGTATATATCAATGGGGGCATAGAGCTCCAGAGGGAGACAGTGGCTCTGAAGTGGGGGGACAAACAGCTCTGAGGTGGGGGGGGGTGACATGCAGCTCTGGGGGTATACAGATCTGGGGTGGAGGGGACATACAACTCTGGGGGAATAGTTTTATGAAGCTCCCATAGTCCTCCATATAGTATTATGTAGCCTCAATGTAGCATTATGCAGCCCCCATATGGCACTATGCAGCCCCCATATGGCACTATGCAGCCCCCATATGGCACTATGCAGTCCCCATATGGCACTATGCAGCCCCCATATGGCACTATGCAGCCTCCATATGGCACTATGCAGCCCCCATATGGCACTATGCAGCCCCCATATGGCACTATGCAGCCCCCATATGGCACTATGCAGCCCCCATATGGCACTATGCAGCCCCCATATGGCACTATGCAGCCCCCATATGTAACTATCCAACCCCCATATTACATTAAGCAGCCCCTATATAGTACAATGCAGACCCATATAGCAGTAGGAACCCTCATGTCTTATACAGCCCCCATATAACACGTTGCAGGCCCATATAGCATTAGGCACCATTATGTAGTACACAGCCCCTATATAGCACAGTGCAGACCCAGATAGCATTAGGCATCCTCACATAGTACACAGCCCCTATACAGCACAGAGCAGACCAGATAATATTAAGCACCTTCACGTAGTACACAGCCCCTATATAGCACAGTGCAGAGCCAGATAGTATTAGGCATCCTCATGTAGTATACAGCCAGTATATAGCACAGTACAGACCCAGATAGTGTTAGGCATCCTCACATAGTACCGGGTTTACTGTGATACAGACACCAGATGTTATACAATATACACATTATATACCATCTGATGTGTGTACACAGTATATCACACTACTCTGTACACTGGATGTGGTATACCATGTACACAGTATATCACACTGCTCTGTACACTGGATGTGGTATACCATGTACACAGTATATCACACTGCTCTGCAGGGTGGATAAAAATCTTGATTTTTTTAAAAAAAATCAAAAAAATCAGATTTTTTTGATTTAAATCATTTGATTTAAATCAGATTTTTTAATCAAGTTGTACACAAGCAAAACTTTGTCTTTTTGCAAATCTAATTGTTTTACACAAATAAAAATATAAAAACAGTTGATTATGAAACCTAATAATTTTTATTTGCACTATTAAACACTCAGAATTGAACTACAGAGAGTAAGTACTTTTTAACAATAGCCTATCTCTAACGTTTGAAGTAAGCAAACATCTTCAGTGAATACATCAGTCCTTTAAGCCTACTGTTTATTTAGGACTTTTAATAGGAAAACCAGTTGTCCTGCTTTAGCAGTTCCTAAGCGGTTTCGGACTGTTGTGTGCACAAAACCAAATGAAGAAAACAATCTCTCTACTCCTGCGGATGAAGCCGATGCAGTCAGTAGCTGAGTAGCTAGATTTATTATCTTTGCTGGAAGAACAAGTGATTGCGACTTCCACCAGTCCAGTGGTTTTAGTTCATTAACGACGTTATCTGCAAACATGTATTTTTGAAATGGTGCAGATTCACACTTCAATTTCAGCACAGTTGCCACAATGTCATGGTTAGTATTGGCGAGCCACTCCATTGCAGAGTTGATTTCCGCCTCAGATAATTTTTTCCCTCTGTAGATGGGATGCAAGATATTGGCTAAATAGTGTTCTTCTTTTAATGCTTGGTCCTTGCGGTGCTGTATTGCAACTTTTACATTGTTTGAGAGGTTCAAGAGATCTAGAGAACCTTCTAAATCTTTCCAAACTTCTGTGGCATCAGCTATGGTTGCAGTATCTTTCTGCATTTTATCCAACGCAATCGATATTGGCTTTAACCTTTCCAAAAGGTCCTCGGCATTTCTCTTCACACCAAGATTTAATACTTTGCTTCGTATATTAGCATCAATTTTATCCCGATGTGTTTCGCAAATGGACAGTAATTTTGACCAGTTGTTAATAAACAGTTCCAAGCAGTCAGCCAAGGTATTCCATCTAACATCTTGTGGTAGAACCAACTTCAGTCCTCCCATTTCCTTGTAGGTTGCATGTGCAAAATGATTATTGCGGAAATATTTAACAATTTCTACAACATGTTCCTTGACACCCAAAATATGCAGGTCTTTTGCCAAAAGATGCAACAAATGGGCAGAACAACCGTATGTAATGACATTTGTGTCATCCTGTGCCAGTTCTGCTCGCATTTTTGCCACATTGCTTGCGTTATCAGTAACTAAGCTCCTTACTTTACATCCAAACTGTTCTTGGCATTGGTGAATTGAGTTCTTAGCAATTTCAAGTAAATATTCAGCAGTATGTGAATTTCCAGATGTGTCGATTGTGTCTGTAAGGTAAGTTTCACCATCTTCTGTTGTGACACAAGTGCAAATTATGGGGTCGTTGTGGATGTTGCTCCAACCATCCAAGCTCATGTTAACAACCTTATCTTTCAAATATTTTGTACAAGCCGCTCTTTCTATGTCGTATACAGCCTGAAGATGTTTTCCTGAGATATCAAATCTACTTGGTGGTTTGTAGCCTGGTCTAATTCCTTCGATCATTTGTACAAACAATGGGTGCTCAACTAGTCGTAAAGAAGAATTGGTTGCAAATATGAATTTAGCAATTAATTCATCAAAATGTTCTTTCTGGCTCGTCGTAGTCTTTAAGATGAATTTTTCTACACTTTGTTGCACGCAAAGTTTTTTTTTGGGCTGCTTTGTTGACGTTGTACCCAGATATTGATTGTCACGTGCAGCACAAGCCATATTTGACCCTGAAAGCACAGAAATTAAAAATATAAATCGACTGCGTATTTGAAGAAATATAACGAAAATATTGAAACAAACTTTTTGAACAATGTAATGGTCCTCGTCCTATAAGGGCTGTCTCAAAAGTTATGCTACTCAAGTTTTCCGGTGAGGTTGCTGTAATACTGGTAACTAATATCAGAGCCTCAGCAACTGAAAAAAATTATGTCACAAAAGTTTTAAAAATGTTTTTTTTTTAAAATGGTCAATTTGGCAGACTTCAAAAGTGAATTGCAGCCTACAATAAAAAAAAAATAAAGCGTATACACACTTTATTTTTACTTAAAGGACATGTGCACCTTTATTTTTTAAGGTGCAGCCAGTCACAGTGTGCACATGTCCTCCCCCCGCAGCTCTCTTACCTCTGATGTCAGCGCTGCGGGGATCCGTGGCTTCGTTCTGCCCGTCCGCGAGCGCGCCTCCATTAATTTCAATGGAGCGTGCGGCCCGCTGACGTCACGCCGCTGGATCACTGCGAGTAGGCCGCAACCGGAGGACGGGAGGCGGACGGTCAAAACGAAGCCAACGGATCTCAGCGCTGCGGGGATCGGAGGTAAGAGCGCTGCGGGGGGGGGGGGGACATGTGCACCTTAAAAAAATAAAGGTGCACATGTCCTTTAGCGTTAATTTTCTGTGAAATATTGCCTTAACATAAATTTAAATTCTATACTCCAGAACTACCAGTGCTAGAAATTTTTCTTTTCATAGACTTTAACCATCCCAGTAAAATGTCTGTTAAAAAAATAGGTTGTAAATTAATTGCCAGACTTACCACTAGTACTAGGCTCCTGGTGCATAAGAAGCTGTGGGGGTTCATTGACATTAGTTGTATCACTATCAACATCTTCATTTCCCTTCTGGTTGCAGTTTTCATAATGTGATTTCAAACGGCAAACAAGTCCTTGGATATCCTTTTGACAGTATTTGCACTTTGCTCTTGCACCTTTCTTTCCAAGATCTGCTGCTGGCATCTCAACAAAATGAACCCAAATAGGGTCTCTCTTACGACCTGCTGCCATGGCTCACACAGATCACTTATGAAGTTTGATTGTTACTACAGCCTGAGCCAAGCACTGCTGATGTTACTACAGCCTGAGCCAAGTACTGCTGACTATCCAACAAGTTTGGGCATGTCAACTGAATGCAGGGAAAAAGAAACTAAACCAAAACTGAAACCAAGCTAGAAGTGTGGAATTAAAGGGGCAGTATGAACAAAATGTGGAGGCTATTAATAGTTTATACAATTAAGACATGCTGCTTTTAAACACCTACCTATTGCCATATAGTAAAACAAAAAAGATTTTTACTTACTTTGGGGTCCCCCCCTCACCCTGGCGTTAGATCGTTGCCCCTAGTTTCGTCCGTGTAACTATGGGCGCACATGCACACTGCTCTCACTTCTCATTTTAATCGTGATTTATATTAAAAAAAAAACCTTTTGATTTAAATCAGTGATTTAAATCATGATTAAAATCATGATTTAAATCGATCCGATTTAAATAGAAAAAAATCTTTTGATTTAAATCGTGATTTAAATCGGCGTGATTTAAATCAATCCACCCTGCTGCTCTGTACACTGGATGTGGTATACCATGTACACAGTATATCACACTGCTCTGTACACTGGATGTGGTATCCCATGTACACAGTATATCACACTGCTCTGTACACTGGATGTGGTATCCCATGTACACAGTATATCACACTGCTCTGTACACTGGATGTGGTATATAATGTACACAGTATATCACACTGCTCTGTACACTGGATGTGGTATATAATGTACACAGTATATCACACTGCTCTGTACACTGGATGTGGTATATAATGTACACAGTATATCACACTGCTCTGTACACTGGATGTGGTATCCCATGTACACAGTATATCACACTACTCTGTACACTGGATGTGGTATACCATGTACACAGTATATCCCACTGCTCTGTACACTGGATGTGGTATACCATGTGCACAGATATACAATGTCCTGCACTGATCACACCTGGGCCTACAGCACCTCACATATTCTATATGTAATATGGGCCATATAGTATAATGTGTGCTGCAGGTTCAGATGTGATCAGTGCAGGATCTGTGTAGTAATGTCTCTGTTGAAGATCAGTGTGAGTTATTGCAGGGGAGGGATGAGACTGAAGACCCGGCACTGACAGCCCGACCTGATCTGCAGCAGGTCACACTCCTGCAATAACTCACACTGGTCCTGCCGGCAGAGCTGCCGCTGACACTATGGAATCCCGTCCTGCTCCCTCCTCACTGCAACCTCCTGCCCGACACCATGATGGATGACGTCACACTCACCGTCATCCACTGATGCCTCTGCTCCGGTCCTCCCACAAGCTCCTCTACAGCACGAAGAAGCAGCAACAGTGTTACGGGGGGGACCGGCAGATTAGGACCAGGGGGTATATATCCCAATTGCCAGTCGGGGCCCACCGTGCTCCAGATGACAAAGGAGCTGCTGGCACCTGAGGGTTAGGCGGAGACTATAGAGCTGGATGGCTCTGAGATAACCCAGGAACTCTGGGAATCGGTCACGTGTGTTGGGACACGTCAGACCGGACGACAACCCGATTAGCGTTTTGGTGCACCTAGCGCTACACCAACCACGTGTGCAGGAAACACGTCAGGCCGGGTGGTAACCAGGTAGCGTTGACCGGAAGACCGCCACGAAAGCGCCCTGTCGGCCACGTGTGTAGGACACGTCAGGCCGAGCGGTCCTCCGATTAGCGTTTCTTGCCACCTCTCGACTGGCCACGTGTGTGTAGGACACGTCAGACCAGATGGGTACACCAGTAGCGTTGACCGGGAAGCCGAGGAGGATAAGGAACACCCTGTTAACTCCACAGGGGTCCTGGGGTACGTTGTCCGTGCGCATAGGGGGCACAACCGGACAGGTGGCGCAGCAGGTGCGTTGTCCGTGTGCGTAGGAGGCACAATCGGACAGGTGGCGCAGCAGGTGCGTCGTCCGTGTGCGTAGGGGGCACAATCGGACAGGAAGCACAGCAGCCGCAGCCCAGTTAACTCCACTGGGCTGCTATAGCAAGACTGGAACGGCAGAAGGGAAGCACGGCGCCTGACCCTGATGTGCCGAGCCACGAATCTTGGCGTGACAGGCACCGTTCGCCTAACCCTACCTACCGCTTCCCAACATAGGCTTATGCCGCAATGAGGCTCTAACATGGAGGTGTGCTCTGACTGAGCAAAAGGGAAGACTGCGCCCCTCCATGTTGTCTCCAGCCCCTTTTATAACCTGGGTCCGCCCTAAACCTAGGGTGGAACCACCAAGGTCCAATAGCAGAGTGCCATGTCATCAGTGACGTCACATGCGACCTATCCGGAACCGCCACGCCCCAAACACTTCACCAGTCATCGTCTGACGACCAATACTAAGGTGCCAGATCATAGGGGCGGGCCTCTGCGAGCCAGTCCGGAGTTGCCACGTCATCAGGACACCTGACACCCTCTGCCCTATCAGGGCCTGCCACCTCACGGACATGCTCAGTGAGGTCCTTACCGGACCTAGCCTCTGGTGCACTAAGTGCCTGAGCATGCCCAGTAGCCTGAGCAACAGGCTCAGAAAGCAGACTATCAGTTTGAGCATGCTCAGTAGGCACATCCCAGCACTTAGACACAGCACGAAGTCCAAGTACCTGTGCAAAGAGGCTGTTAGGGTTAATTGTGGGAGCATGCTCAGTAGCCTGAACTGAGGACTTAGTCTCAGACATAACACAATCAGGCTGAGCATGCTCACTAGGCAAAACACCGGGCTTAAACTCTGGCTGGGGTAAATCGGCGCACGCATGCGCACTAGCCGCCTCTCCACACTTAGACGTGGTGGAAGGAACAGCCAACTGGACGACCCGAGGCACGGCCAAGAACGGCAGCCGGCGCCTGGGCGCAACAGGAACCGCAGCAGGCTGCTTGCGGCTATGGCGGTGCCGGTTCGTAACAAACAGCAGGCGCGCGGTGACGTCATCCATGCAGACGCAGCCCACACAGCGTGCAGTGGGCGTGTCTGCAGCACAGTGCCGGCCGGGATTGAAAATCTTAAAAGGTACAGTGCGGTCCTGAACACTGCGGCGTTAATAAAATGGCGGCCACATAGATGGTGGTGGGGGCCCCCTCAGAAGCTCTTGTGGTGGGGGCCCCTGGGCTGAAGCCCCGTCTGCCCCGCCTATAATCCGGCCCTGGTCATATCTGCAGTGTTGTCCCACAAAAAGGTTTAATAAAATCTTTACAAAAAAAATGTGATAAGTACATACAATGGAAAAAAAATACCTTTTTCACTCTAAAAAATTGAAATCTCTTGGATCTTGCAACAAGTAGCATACATACCAAAACTCAAAACTTGATTAACACATCATATTCCCCTTTAGATATTGTACAAGTGCATCTCAATAAATTAGAATATCATCATAAAGTTAAATTTCAGTACTTCAATACAAAAAAGGAAACACATATATAGAGTCATTACAAGCAGAGGGATCTATTTCAAGCGTTTAATTCTGTTAATGTTGAGGATTATGGCTTACAGCCAATGAAACCCCAGAAGTGATCTCAGAAAATTAGAATAATTACCACAACACCTGCAAAGGCTTCCGAAGCATTTAAAATGGTTCCATAGTCTGGTTCAGTAGGCTACACAATCATGAGGAAGACTGCTGACTTTAAAGATGTCCAGCAGGCAGTCATTGACACACTTCCCAAGGACGGTAAACTACAAAAAGTCATTGCTAAAGAGGCTGGCTGTTCACAGAGTGCTGTATCCAAGTATATTAATGGAAAGTTTTGTGGAAGGAAAAAGTGTGGTAGAAAAAAGGTGCACAAGCAACTGGGATAACCACAGCCTTGATAGGATTGTTAAGAAAAGGCCATTCAAAAATTTTGGGAGATTCACAAGGAGTGGACTGCTGCTGGAGTCAGCGCTTCAAGAGCCACCACACACAGACGTATCCAGGACATGGGCTACAACTGTCGCATTCCTTGTGTCAAGCCATTCATGACCAATAGACAATGCCAGAAGCATCTTACCTGGGCCAAGGAGAAAAAGAACTGGACTGTTGATCAGTGGTCCAAGGTGTTGTTTTCAGATGAAGTAAATTTTGCATTTCGTTGAAAATCTATGTCCCAGAGTCTGGAGGAAGAGTGGAGAGGTCACAATCCAGCTGCTTGAGGTCTAGTGTGAAATTTCCACAATCAGTGATGGTTTGGGGAGCCATGTCATCTGCTGCTGTAGGTCCACTGGGTTTTATCAAGACTAAAGTCAGCGCAGCCATCTACCAGGAAATTTTAGAGCACTTCATGCCTCCCTCTACCAACAAGCTTTTTGGAGATGGAAATTTCATTTTCCAGCAGGACTTGGCACCTGTCCACACTGCCAAATGTACCAATACCTGGTTTAATAACCACAGTATCACTGTGCTTGATTGGCCAGCAAACTCGCCTGACCTAAACCCCATAGAGAATCTATAGGGTATTGTCAAGAGGAAGATGAGAGACGCCAGATGCAACAATGCAGACGAGTTGATAGCTGCTATCAAAGCAACCTGTGCTTCCATAAAACCTCAGCAGTGCCACAGGCAGATCGCCTTCATGCCACGCTGCATCGATGCAGTAATTCATGTAAAAGGAGCCTCGACCAAGTATTGAGTGCATTTACTGTACATACTTGTCAGTAGGTGCCAACATTTCTGAGTTTAAAATCATTTTTTCAGTTGGTCTTATACAATATTCTAATTTTCCTAGATTATGGCTTTTGGGTTTTCATTGGCTGTAAGCCATAATCATTAACAGAAGTAAACACTTGAAATGTGTGTAATGACTCTATATAATATGTGTTTCCGATTTTGTATTGAATTACTGAAATAAATTAACTTTTTGGGGATATTGTAATTTATTGAGAAGCACTTGAAGTTGATACGTGTAAAGTTAAATTGCATATTTATACCATTTATGTTTATTTTTATATCTTTTCTAAAAATGGACGTTTGTTTGTCAGGACTTTATCCCTTCCCTCCATTCCTATGCCTTCCCCACTTCACCTAACCTCCTCCCACTCCCCTATTCCAACCCTGTTAGGTTCTGTGCACACATTGCTTTTTGTCATTTTTTTTTTTTTCCATGCTTTTTTCCTTGCAGATTGTAATCATTACTGTAAGGAATCAAAGTGAATCTGTCAGGTGCAATATGCACACAGGACCACGAGCAGTTATATGTGTATATTGCTAATCCCTGCCTAACCGTTCCTGTATACACCAGCATAGATAGAGATCTTTAGAAAAAGGATTTCTAAAGATCTTATATCGTATGCTAATGAACGAGGGCAGTAGCCTCAAGGGCGTTGCTTCCCTTGCTAGTCGCCCCCATTAGTATGCCCCTGTGGGGGTGCTAACATGCTAATGAATGCTCAGCATCAGAGGATGATCTAACCTCTCCGCCGCCATCGTCACCTGATGCTGGATTTTGGCTCCGTGCGCATGATCCTGGAGGTTCAGTCATGCGCATTACTTCAGTTTGAAGCCAGGACACATACACCCGGCTTCATAGTGCGCATGACCCAAACTCCGGGATCATGTGCACTGAGCCGATGTCCAGCGTTGGACGCGATGGCAGCGGAGAGGCGAGTGAGATCATCTCTGATGCTGCGCATTAATTAGCATGTTACTACACCCATATGGGCATACTAACGTGCTAATGGGGCAGTCTGACCGAGGAATCAACGCCCAGGGGACTAGTCCCCTCGCTCATTAGCATAAGAGAAAAGATCTTTAGAAACACTTTTTCTAAAGATCTCTTTATCTATGCTAGTGTATACAGGGACGGTTAGGCAGGGATTTGTAATACGTACCCAGAACTGCTCGTGGTCCCGGGTGCATATTGTACATGACAGGTTCCTTTAATATCCCAGTAAAGTCTATGAAAATCCTCAAGAGCTGGGCACACGTTGCTTCTTTTTTTTCCTTGCAGATTTTGTTGCAGGAAAAAAAAAAAACAAAGAGCATGTCAATTCTTTCTGCTTTTTCTCTTTAGTTTTCCCTAGCTCAGATAATAAAAGCATGAAAAGAACCATTAAGGCTATGTGCACAAGTTGCTTTTTTTGTGCTTCTTTTTGGTTTTCTGCACACAAAAAAGCATGTTTTAGCAGGAAAAAAGCAGCTAAAAAAAATGTGCATTTTTTATTGTGTTTGCATATTTTTTCACGTGTTTTCACCTGCTTTGTTTTAGACATGGTGATGGCAGGGTTTCAGGCGCTGTACCCCCGTGATAGTCGCTGTGTCTCTGGCTGATGTTACTGTCAGGACCCGGCTCTCACTGCCCACTGCCCAGCAGTTTAACCCCTTCACGACCTTGGACGGATATATCCGTCCAGGATCGTGTCCCGTTAAGCCCCGCCCCCTGCCGCGGGCAGGCGGCGTGGATCGGCACACATATCAGCTGTTTTCAACAGCTGACATGTGTGCCTGCTAGCCGCGGGTGGAATCGCTTCCACCCGCGGCCATTAACCCCTTAAATCTTGCTGCCAAAGTCTGGCAGCAAGATTTAAATGCGCGCGGCCATGTTTGTTACTTACCGCCGCCCCCACCGGAAGTCACGTGTGTTATCACGTGACTATCGGTGGTTGCCATCGTAGCACAGGGTCATGTGATGACGCCTGCTGCTACGATGTTTCACTTTCGTTTTCCCTCGGCCGAGAGCAGAGGGAAAACCAAAGTGACTGAATCTGCTGATTACAGCTGTATTGCTGTGATCAGCAGATAGCGATCAGCGATCGGATTGCTGATTGCTATAGCCCCCTAGGGGGACTAGTAAAATAAAAAAAAAAAAAAGGAAAAAAAAAAAGTTTTAAAAAAATAAAAAAAAACAAAAAACCTAAAAGTTCAAATCACCCCCCTTTCCCCCCATTGAAAATTAAAGGGTTAAAAATTAAATAAATATACACATATTTGGTATCGCCGCGTTCAGAAATGCCCGATCTATCAAAATATAAAATCAATTAATCTGATTGGTAAACGGCGTAGTGGCAAAAAAATTCCAAACGCCAAAATTACGTTTTTTGGTCGCCGCAAGTTTTACGCAAAATGCAATAACAGGCGATCAAAACGTAGCATCTGCGCAAAAATGGTACCATTATAAACGTCAGCTCGAGACGCAAAAAATAAGCTATCACTGAGCCATAGATCCTTAAAAATAAGAACGCTACGTGTTTCGGAAAATGGCGCAAAACGTGCGCCACTTTTATTAGACAAACGTGTGAATTTTTTTTAACCCCTTAGATACAAGTAAACCTATACATGTTTGGTGTCTACAAACTCACACCGACCTGAGGCATCACATAGATACATCAGTTTGATCATATATTGAACACTGTGAATAAAACATCCCAAAAACTATTGTGCGATGACACTTTTTTTGCAGTTTTTCCACACTTGGAATTTTTTTGCTGTTTTCCAGTACAATATATGGTAAAACCTATGGTTTCATTTAAAAGTACAACTCGTCCCGCAAAAAACAAGCCCTCATATGGCAAGATTGACAGACTAATAAAAAAGTTACGGCTCTCAGAAGAAAAGGAGCAAAAAACAAAAACGCAAAAACGGAAAGTGCCCGGGGGCTGAAGGGGTTAAACCCTGAATGCTGCCATCAATGCAATCAAGCATTCAGGAGGCAGGGAGAGGGATCACTTACCACTCCCTGGCGATCGGGGCCCTGCAATGTGAACCTGGGTCATCACCATGACGACCCTAGGTTACTGAGCTACAGAGAGCCTCACACACTATGCTGTATGCATGGTATGTGAGGCAACGTACTGCGCTATAATCCCCTGTAGTGATAAAGCACTGCAGGGAATTATATAATGAAATGCAGATTTAAAAAAAAAAAAAAAAAAAACAAATGACATGCTGCTTTTTTGCTTTTTTTCTTTGCAACAAAATCTGCAAAGACAAAATAAGCAGCGTGTGCAGAGCAAGTCATGATTCTCAGACTTTGCTGGGATGTGTTTTTCTCTGTAGTATTGATTAAAATCTGCAAGGAAAAATGCATGGGAAAAAAAAAAACGCCACGTGAGTACATAGCCAAAAATGCATTTTTTTTCAAGCAGCTTTTTTCCTGTCAAAACATTTTTTTTTTTTGCAGAACCAAATCTGCTATGTGAGTTTAATTCTCCTTTTTATACCTCCCCCCCTACTTTTTCTGCTATTTATATAAAACAAATATTCCTATAAATTACGGTATATTTATTTGATATGTTATTTGTTAAAAACTTTTAAATAAAGAATTAAAAAAAAAATGTGATAAGTACGGTACTCACTTTGCGATATACTGAATATAGAAAGTGTGCGCAAAAATAAATAGTAGTCATTGATAATCAAAAGGTAAAAAATGTTAGAGACAATGATCTGAGTGTAGATAATGTACACAAACACTCACATAATACTATAAATTATGCTACAAATCAAAATATCAGGACGAGGCAAAGGTGTGGCGCCCAGCTCCTGTACCCGCTCCACACACAGACACAGGATGTATAGTATGTACCATATTTTTTGGATTATAAAACACATTTTTCATCCCACAAATTTGGGCGGAAAGTGAGGGGGTGCATCTTAAAATCCAAATGTAGCTTACCGGGAGGTGGAGAATAAGCACTGTGTTGGCTGTGGTGGACACTGTGTGGAGCAGGGTGGTGCGGCGGGTGAGATGCTCTGTCGGCGGTGCGGGCCTGTTCTGGCTGCGGTGGGCACTGGGTGGAGCAGCGCAGTGCGGCTGGTGAGATGCTCTGTTGCCGATGCGGGGCTGTGCTGGCTGCGGTGGGCACTGTGTAGAGCAGGGTGGTGCAGCGGATGAGATGCTCTGTCGGTGGTGCGATCTTCTTCACATAATGCCGCCAGGAGTCAGCACGTGATTGATCTCACCCACCCTCAACACCGCAGCCATTATTGCCCTACTCCACCACCCCCCTGCCTCCTGTGACCCCCGCTCCACCACTGCTGTCGCCCCCCTACTGTAAGGCAACACTGGAGTATAAGACTGACAGCATTTGTTTTTTTACCTTTTTCACCTCTAAATTTGGGGTGCGTCTTATAATCCGATGTGTCTTATAAAACAAAAAAAACGGTACTTTGTCGAGAACAGGCTAATGGCCACAGTAAACATGTCTGAATATATGTGTTAAAAGGCCCTGATTTCTTCAGAAACTGCGAGACACTGGTGTGGATCTCAACGTTTGGCTGGACTCACATGAACATATGAAAAAACGGTCCCATTCTCATCCAGGAGAGTTGGACAATTTTTTCTCACTTGTCATCCGTGTGCAATCAGTTTTTTCTCAGCAGCTACTAGTCATTTACAGTGTTCTGTACTACATAATAGTAATGTATCTATAAAAACGATGGTCCGTGTGATTCCGTTTTTTTCTTGCGTCCATTGACTTGTATTGGCGAGTCTTGGATGTTTTCGGGATACAATAGCAGCATGCTGCTACTTTTCTCTCATTCAGAATCTGGGTGAGAAAAAAGCTGACCAACTGCTCTGCCTCATTGACTAACATTGGTCAGAGTGCAATGAGAGGTTTTCTGGCATTGCACTTGTCCGGTTCATACGCTCGTGTGAGTGTAGCCTTTGCAATACAATATCTGAAACGAGAGTCATTGTTTCTACAAAAATATCTTCTCTGGCTCATTAACAGTGGAAATTCATTGTGTCATAGCCTTATCCCCTACACATTAGACTAACGGACAAAGCTACAGTACCAGATGAACGATTTGCTGACAACTATCTATTGTGTATGATCGATGAGGTCCAAAAAGCTCTGCTTCATCTATATCTCAACAAACTTCTCTAACATCAGATCCATACACATGACTGACTATTTTTTTAATAAAACAGTCTATGTCTAGGGCCACCTGACCGTATTAAATGAAAAAAAAAAAAAAAAAAAAAAAAAATCAGTCCGATTTCCATCCAGAAAAGTGGGGCCATTTTTAACTCACTTGTCATCCATGTGCTGTTTTTTTGTTTGTTCTTTTACAGTAGCAGTTATTTTCAGGACCATTTACAGTTTCCTATGTTACAGAATTGTAATGCATCTATATCAATCGGATGCCATATGTTATTTTTCTCACACCCATACAAGTCTGTCTCATCCAATTTCCGAGTCTAATCACAGCATGATGTGATTTGTTTTTCACTCCCAATTGGTATGATAAAAAAAACAAAAACTCATCTGCACTGCCTCATTGATTAACATGAATTGGTGTGCTAATCGATAAAAAAAAAATCAGATCGCTATCATCCCATTTATACGCTTGTGTGCACAAGCGTATAAAAGGGTAGCATAGTGTGGAATTACTCAACTATACTTATCAACCTTCCCAAAATTTTAGGAAAAGTTCAAAAAAAGAGGACACCAACAGAATTCCTGGAATATCACCCAGGCTCTGAGAAAAGCTCATGGACAGACGTCCATCTGAAAAGTTAGGTTAATCCTGTGATCGGATCACAGCTGCGAAGGAGAGGGCGGAAGTGATCTCCCCCTCTTCTCCATTGTCAGCTTTTTAAATGCTTTCAGATGTGATATTCCTTTTAACCACACCTTTTTCTTGCCACAATGAGCCTATGTATATATGGTTACATACATGGTTGGATCTTATACGATAAGCACTTTTTAACTTTTTGGGTCCTCCCCTATTTCCTTATAGATTGTGAACTGTGAGCAGGGTACCTACTGCTCATTTCAATTGTTGAATAATGTATTGGTGTTATGTCATATACTTTGTACGTGTCCCATCTGAATTGTAAAGTGCTGCGGAATAGGATGGTGCTATAGAAATAAAATTATAATTATACACACATATATAATTATATATATATATATATATATATATATATATATATATAAAGCACACACACACACACACACACACACAGTGCAATACAAAAACAAACTTGGAAAGCAGAGAGTGCCACTTGATTTTTGGCTAGAATAGATTGTGGACACCATTTTGCATCTGCAGAGCCCATGAGATGCCAGAACAACATGCACCCCCACAAGTGACCCTATTTTGTAAATTAGACCCCTCAGTGAATTCATATAGGGGTGTAATGGGGATTTTTAAACCACAGGTGAATTATGAAAATGTAAACATTTAAATTGGGGGGGGGGAATTCCACTAAAATACTGTTTTAGCACCAAATTTCTACAAGGTGTAATATGAGAAAATGGACCCAATTATTTGTTATGCAATTTTTCCCAAATGCAGTAATACCCAATATGTGTTGAAAAACTAATATTTAGGCACATGGCAGGTGTAAGGGTGAAGCCAAACAAGTCCTGGATGACGTGAAACCCAGAAAGCAGGCTCCAGCACAGATAGTGTGAAAATGTTTGTTTTAATGGACCTGGATTTTTGGGTCCGGCTTTTAGGAGCTGCTGAAAGGGCTGGTTGGGATGGGCGGCTCATTTACCTCCAGTACTAGTTAAGGCAGTTCAGCTGCCTCAGATGTGGTTTGTGTATGGAGGTGGAAAGACCTGTTGGTGTTGATCAGATCCTGGCAAAGAAGGTGTGCCTGAAGTGCTAAACGGACGGGTTATATGTTTTTGTTACACCTTTGTACCTAGAAAAGGCTGTTTTTGTTTTGTGAGCCAGAAGTGTTTATTGGCTTGCAATAAACTGCTCACTATTTTGAACACAAGAATTCCACCCGTGTGTGCACTAGCATCTACCATAGAGCAGCGCACCTTACAATGGGCCTGGAAGGAAAGGAACGCTTATTAGCTTTTAGAACAGACTTTTTGAATAGATTGTGGCCTCCAGTAGCCGAGCCCTGAGCTGCCAGATCAGCAGAAACCCCACATTGGAAACGTCACTGTGTATGGACGTTATCTAGGGGTGTAGTGAGTATTTTGAACCACCAGGTCTTGCAGCATTAACATTGGGATGTGGAAAATATAACATTTTAGTGGTAAAATGTAATTTTATCTGAAATGTCAGTTAAGGGTTAATAGGTGAAATTGGACCACACAGTTTATTGCACAATTTCTCCTGAATGCGGTGACGCCCTATACGATGTGTGTATATATATATATATGTGTTTGGCCACACAGAGGGCTAAGCAGGAAAGAGACTTTCTGCTTCTAGAGCTCAGAATATGCTAACATTTTGCTGGGGATGTGCCAGCAACCACAGAAAAAAAAGATCCCACTGTGGAAAATCGCTCAATGAATTAATCTATGGCTACAGTAACTATTTTGGCCCCACAGGTTTTTGCCATGTTTTATAATGTAAACTGGAAATCTGCCAGCTTAGTGCCCATACATTGTGCCCAGCTTGTGATCCTGGAGACATTCACTCCATAAATGTCTCACTATGATAATGCCACACGACTTACTGCGGTTTAGGCACGGGGGTTCGGAAGGAGGCGCACAGACATCACTGGATCTTACTTAAGGGATGGCAGCAATGTCGATTTTTCCAGTATCTTTCTTCTACCAGTGATGTGGGAAATGTGTATTTCCAGTGACAGATGATGGATCTGAATGGGGCTGGGTTTGTGCGTGACAAGTTAGGTAACTTTAGTTTTATCAGTAACACTTTGGGGTACAGAACAGTCAGGGTGTCTGTGTGAATCCCACAAAAATGCAATTTAGATGAAACCCCCAAAGGAACCACTCACTATGGCTCATCTGCCTCATTATATTATAATAATATTTATTCATTTATATAGCGCTATTAATTCCAAAGCGCTTTACATACATTGGCAACACTGTCCCTATTGGGGCTCACAATCTAAATTCCCTATCTGTATGTTTTTTGTAATGTGGGAGAAAAACAGACCCCGGAGAAAACCCACACAAACATGGGGAGAACATACAAACTCTTTGCAGATGGTGTCCTTAGTGGGAAACGAACCCAGGACCCCAGCGCTGCAAGGCTGCAGTGCTAACCACTGAGCCACCATGCCGCCCATATTGAGTGGTTCCTTTTGGAGGGGGGGTGTTTGAATAGTGTCTTGGGGACTTTTTTTTAAAAATATTTTATTTAACTTATTTTCACTTTATCACTTAGTCCCACTGTGGGAGATGAATATTTCTTACTCCTTCATCCTGTTAGCCACAATAACCATAGCTAAGGCCTGCTTATAGCAGGATATAACAGGGGATCATACCCTGTAGTCATCTGACACCCATACCATTGTCATGGCAACCAGCAATTACGACCGTGGGGGGCAGATAGTTTTAAAGTGGGAGTTTTAACCCCCTCTTAAAGGGTATAACCATGAGTTAAAACAAAAAAAACAAAAGAAAAAGACCCCACAAATGTGCCTATGCACTAACAAGATGTATCCATAAAGGCAGAGAAGGCGGCACTTCACGATGGAGTTTTTGCAATTTTTTAATGTGCAGTTGTAAGCGAGTTACAGCATGAGTGGGGAGGGGGGAGTGCAGGTACACCGGACGACGGCTGTTTCGCACTGAGGCAAAGTGCTTCCACAGGTCCGAGCTGGTGATGTCAGCTAACTTCCTCTTTTTAAAGGGTGCTGACGTGGTGAATATAAAAAACAGCATACGGCTGATAACAGATTGCAATAGCGCACAGCAAATTTGTACATACAGGGTTATTCACTTGGCATTGAAAAACAATAAAACACAACATAACAGAAATGTTGGTAGAAGGGATGGTGTGGTGGATGCAGGGGGACCCACCGACTAGAGGGGAATTTGTCGCATATGTTAATCATATTGTTCGAATGGAGAGAAGCATATATGGGAAAACGAAACAACTTGCACTTTTTGATAGATTGTGGAATCCGTGGTTGCAATATGGATAAATATTAGAGTTGGGAGATGTTGGACTAGGGGCAGAGTTAGTTCTATACATTCCAATATATGCTATAGAAGGGTTAAAATGTAAGATCTTTGATATTGATATGGGTAATATGTACGCTGAGGGGGGAGGGGGAGGGGATGTTGGGGAGGGAAAGTTTATAGTTCTGCTCGTTATTGCTGAAAATATAAACACATGTTTTGTATACCGTATTTTTCGGACTATAAGACGCACCGGACCATAACATGCACCCTGGTTTTAGAGCAGGAAAAAAAAATTTTAAGCAAAAAATGGGAGTCATGACACACTTATGGGGTGAGGATCTGCTGCTGACACTGTTATGGGGGTAATGTCTCCAAATTCTCTACTAAGGTGCCGCGTCCTGGTAATGATCCTCCTGCCTTGTATAACAGTATATGTCCCATCCTGGCATATGGCCCAATCCTGCTATATACGGTAACCCATCCTGGCATATACCCCCCACCCTGCTCATAATATACCCCCCCACCCGGCTCATAATATACCCCCCCACCCGGCTCATAATATACCCCCCCACCCGGCTCATAATATACCCCCCCACCCGGCTCATAATATACCCCCATCCGGCTCCTAATATATCCCCATCCTGCTATACGCCCCCATCGTGCTATACACCCCCATCCTGGGGCACATAAAAAAATAAACGTTCATACTCGCCTTACCTCACTCCCTGCAGCATCGCTCCTCCTCCCGTCTGTTTCAGCGGCAGCGCCGCTGAGTGGAGCCGGCTCTGTTCCCCTGCAGCATTGCGATGTCCTCCTGTGCCAGCGGCGGATGCGTGTGGACACGTGCGCACAGCGATGACGTCATCGCTGTGCGCGCCGCTAGTCTCCACTCAGCGGCTGCCGCTGGCATAGGACATCGCAATGCTGCAGGGGAACGGGGACGACTCCACTCAGCGGACGCCGGCAGCCAGGAGGAGATCGCAGTGCTGCAGGGGAACGGTGACAGGTGAATATACTGATTCACTGCACCCCCGCACTGTGGATGATGAGCGTTGGGCAGTGAATACAGCCGCACATGATCACTCCAGGCTGTAGTTGCCAGGGGTGATCATGCGGGCCGGCTGTTTATCCCTCGCCCATCATCCCACCCACCTGTCAGCGCCTGCTTCAGCGCTGAGAGAAGGGCGGGAGGATGGGCGCTCATATTAAATGAGCGGGTCCACGTGGTCACGGCAGGTGCTGCTGCAGCCTGCTTGTGCCTCAGATTACCCGCTCCACCGCAGCACCCTCATTCCCGGCCCTATATTCAGACCATAAGATGCACCCCCCCACTTTCCCCCAACATTTGGGGAGAAAAAAGTGCGTCTTATGGTCCGAAAAATATGGTACTTTGAGAAAAATAAAAATTTATCTGATTAAAAAAAAAAAAAAAAGGGATGGGGGGGTAAGAGCGCACGCGGAATACTCACTTGATCTCTTCAAGGTCACACATTCCCTTCTGGAGATGACAATTAACCCTCATTGACTATTCACTGCTTTCACCATTCACCAGCTTGTGTAATTGGTTGCAGTTTGATGCACCCCCACCCTCAGTGGCAGCGTGTCAGATGACTGCAACCAATCACAGGCGCCAGGATGGCCGGTGGGTGGAGAAAGCAGTGCAAGTGTCTGCGGGTCAGTATAGTGGTATAAAAATGAGACAATTGGTGCAGGGCGCCCCTTCTCCCCTGTATTCTTATACCAGCACAGATAAAGATATCAGTCTCCAGCCGCCCGAAATTGTCACATGCATTGAATGCGAAAATCAAGGTGCTTTACCACGCTCTTCCCGATTCCCCTGGTGCGGTGGCAATCTGGGTAGTAAGGAGTTAATGGCAGCCTACAGCAGCCACTAGGTCCTGGATTAGTGGTGGCAGCGTCTGACACCCGATCACTAATCTGTAAGTGACAGTAAATAAACAAACACCAAAAAAATCCTTTATTTGGAATAAAAAAAAACAAAAAAAAAAAAAACTTTCACCACTTTATTAACCCCCAAAACACCCCTGAGGCCCGATTTAATCCACACAAGGTCCCACAGCGATTCAAATCTGCTACATCTGAACCTCACAGTAAGCGGCCATAGAGCACGACCGCTCGCTGTGTGCTCCCGAGAATGAATGAGCAGCAGCAATCAGCTGTGACATCACTCTGGTTATTTGCAGTCACAGCTAGAGGTTCCCGCCTGTGACCATAGGTAACCTGACCTCAGAGGACCTCTGATGACCTAATTTAGCTCAGTATACTCGCCTGCACTTCCTGGCAGCAAACCACTTTTTTTTTTATAGCCAAAAGATGCAGATTTGTTGCTGACATTTTAACATCATATTCCTGCACACATTCTATACCTCCTGGCAAACAAATTTGCATCACTACGGCATTAGACCTCATGCGGTTTTGATGTGTTTTGTTGCCAGGAGGTGTAGATTGGGTGCATGAATATAGGGTCAAAATTTAATCACCAAACATATCTTGGCTCAAAAATGAAAAAATAAAAACAAAACCAAAATGTTTCTTCCAGTAGGTGCATATTTGGTGCTGAAATCTGGTGCATACCATTTCAGCACTAAATGTGCACCTCTTGAAACAACAGTGGCAAAAATATAGAATATATCCGGGAGGTAGACACCAGACATCAACGGCGCCAGTTCCTGTAGTTATACACTCAGTATATAGAATATATCCGGGAGGTACAGACACCAGACATCAGCGGCGCCAGTTCCTGTAGTTATACACTCAGTATATAGAATATATCAGGGAGGTACAGACACCAGACATCAGCGGTGCCAGTTCCTGTAGTTATACACTCAGTATATAGAATATATCCGGGAGGTACAGACACCAGACATCAGCGGTGCCAGTTCCTGTAGTTATACACTCAGTATATAGAATATATCAGGGAGGTACAGACACCAGACATCAGCGGTGCCAGTTCCTGTAGTTATACACTCAGTATATAGAATATATCAGGGAGGTACAGACACCAGACATCAGCGGTGCCAGTTCCTGTAGTTATACACTCAGTATATAGAATATATCAGGGAGGTAGACACCAGACATCAGCGGTGCCAGTTCCTGTAGTTATACACTCAGTATATAGAATATATCAGGGAGGTAGACACCAGACATCAGCGGTGCCAGTTCCTGTAGTTATACACTCAGTATATAGAATATATCAGGGAGGTACAGACACCAGACATCAGCGGTGCCAGTTCCTGTAGTTATACACTCAGTATATAGAATATATCAGGGAGGTACAGACACCAGACATCAGCGGTGCCAGTTCCTGTAGTTATACACTCAGTATATAGAATATATCAGGGAGGTACAGACACCAGACATCAGCGGTGCCAGTTCCTGTAGTTATACACTCAGTATATAGAATATATCAGGGAGGTACAGACACCAGACATCAGCGGTGCCAGTTCCTGTAGTTATACACTCAGTATATAGAATATATCAGGGAGGTAGACACCAGACATCAGCGGTGCCAGTTCCTGTAGTTATACACTCAGTATATAGAATATATCAGGGAGGTACAGACACCAGACATCAGCGGTGCCAGTTCCTGTAGTTATACACTCAGTATATAGAATATATCAGGGAGGTACAGACACCAGACATCAGCGGTGCCAGTTCCTGTAGTTATACACTCAGTATATAGAATATATCCGGGAGGTACAGACACCAGATATCAGCGGTGCCAGTTCCTGTAGTTATACACTCAGTATATAGAATATATCCGGGAGGTACAGACACCAGATATCAGCGGTGCCAGTTCCTGTAGTTATACACTCAGTATATAGAATATATCAGGGAGGTACAGACACCAGACATCAGCGGCGCCAGTTCCTGTAGTTATACACTCAGTATATAGAATATATCAGGGAGGTACAGACACCAGACATCAGCGGTGCCAGTTCCTGTAGTTATCCACTCAGTATATAGAATATATCAGGGAGGTACAGACACCAGACATCAGCGGTGCCAGTTCCTGTAGTTATACACTCAGTATATAGAATATATCAGGGAGGTACAGACACCAGACATCAGCGGTGCCAGTTCCTGTAGTTATACACTCAGTATATAGAATATATCAGGGAGGTACAGACACCAGACATCAGCGGTGCCAGTTCCTGTAGTTATACACTCAGTATATAGAATATATCAGGGAGGTACAGACACCAGACATCAGCGGTGCCAGTTCCTGTAGTTATACACTCAGTATATAGAATATATCAGGGAGGTACAGACACCAGACATCAGCGGTGCCAGTTCCTGTAGTTATACACTCAGTATATAGAATATATCAGGGAGGTACAGACACCAGACATCAGCGGTGCCAGTTCCTGTAGTTATACACTCAGTATATAGAATATATCAGGGAGGTACAGACACCAGACATCAGCGGTGCCAGTTCCTGTAGTTATACACTCAGTATATAGAATATATCAGGGAGGTAGACACCAGACATCAGCGGTGCCAGTTCCTGTAGTTATACACTCAGTATATAGAATATATCAGGGAGGTACAGACACCAGACATCAGCGGTGCCAGTTCCTGTAGTTATACACTCAGTATATAGAATATATCAGGGAGGTACAGACACCAGACATCAGCGGTGCCAGTTCCTGTAGTTATCCACTCAGTATATAGAATATATCAGGGAGGTACAGACACCAGACATCAGCGGTGCCAGTTCCTGTAGTTATCCACTCAGTATATAGAATATATCAGGGAGGTACAGACACCAGACATCAGCGGTGCCAGTTCCTGTAGTTATACACTCAGTATATAGAATATATCAGGGAGGTACAGACACCAGACATCAGCGGTGCCAGTTCCTGTAGTTATACACTCAGTATATAGAATATATCAGGGAGGTACAGACACCAGACATCAGCGGTGCCAGTTCCTGTAGTTATACACTCAGTATATAGAATATATCAGGGAGGTAGACACCAGACATCAGCGGTGCCAGTTCCTGTAGTTATACACTCAGTATATAGAATATATCAGGGAGGTACAGACACCAGACATCAGCGGTGCCAGTTCCTGTAGTTATACACTCAGTATATAGAATATATCAGGGAGGTACAGACACCAGACATCAGCGGTGCCAGTTCCTGTAGTTATACACTCAGTATATAGAATATATCAGGGAGGTACAGACACCAGACATCAGCGGTGCCAGTTCCTGTAGTTATACACTCAGTATATAGAATATATCAGGGAGGTACAGACACCAGACATCAGCGGTGCCAGTTCCTGTAGTTATACACTCAGTATATAGAATATATCAGGGAGGTACAGACACCAGACATCAGCGGTGCCAGTTCCTGTAGTTATACACTCAGTATATAGAATATATCAGGGAGGTACAGACACCAGACATCAGCGGTGCCAGTTCCTGTAGTTATACACTCAGTATATAGAATATATCAGGGAGGTACAGACACCAGACATCAGCGGTGCCAGTTCCTGTAGTTATACACTCAGTATATAGAATATATCAGGGAGGTACAGACACCAGATATCAGCGGTGCCAGTTCCTGTAGTTATACACTCAGTATATAGAATATATCCGGGAGGTACAGACACCAGACATCAGCGGTGCCAGTTCCTGTAGTTATACACTCAGTATATAGAATATATCCGGGAGGTACAGACACCAGACATCAGCGGTGCCAGTTCCTGTAGTTATACACTCAGTATATAGAATATATCAGGGAGGTACAGACACCAGACATCAGCGGTGCCAGTTCCTGTAGTTATACACTCAGTATATAGAATATATCAGGGAGGTAGACACCAGACATCAGCGGTGCCAGTTCCTGTAGTTATACACTCAGTATATAGAATATATCAGGGAGGTACAGACACCAGACATCAGCGGCGCCAGTTCCTGTAGTTATACACTCAGTATATAGAATATATCAGGGAGGTACAGACACCAGACATCAGCGGTGCCAGTTCCTGTAGTTATACACTCAGTATATAGAATATATCAGGGAGGTACAGACACCAGACATCAGCGGTGCCAGTTCCTGTAGTTATACACTCAGTATATAGAATATATCAGGGAGGTAGACACCAGACATCAGCGGTGCCAGTTCCTGTAGTTATACACTCAGTATATAGAATATATCAGGGAGGTACAGACACCAGATATCAGCGGTGCCAGTTCCTGTAGTTATACACTCAGTATATAGAATATATCAGGGAGGTACAGACACCAGATATCAGCGGTGCCAGTTCCTGTAGTTATACACTCAGTATATAGAATATATCAGGGAGGTACAGACACCAGACATCAGCGGTGCCAGTTCCTGTAGTTATACACTCAGTATATAGAATATATCAGGGAGGTACAGACATCAGCGGTGCCAGTTCCTGTAGTTATACACTCAGTATATAGAATATATCAGGGAGGTACAGACACCAGACATCAGCGGTGCCAGTTCCTGTAGTTATACACTCAGTATATAGAATATATCAGGGAGGTACAGACACCAGACATCAGCGGTGCCAGTTCCTGTAGTTATACACTCAGTATATAGAATATATCAGGGAGGTACAGACACCAGATATCAGCGGTGCCAGTTCCTGTAGTTATACACTCAGTATATAGAATATATCAGGGAGGTACAGACATCAGCGGTGCCAGTTCCTGTAGTTATACACTCAGTATATAGAATATATCAGGGAGGTACAGACATCAGCGGTGCCAGTTCCTGTAGTTATACACTCAGTATATAGAATATATCAGGGAGGTACAGACACCAGCGGTGCCAGTTCCTGTAGTTATACACTCAGTATATAGAATATATCAGGGAGGTACAGACACCAGACATCAGCGGTGCCAGTTCCTGTAGTTATACACTCAGTATATAGAATATATCCGGGAGGTACAGACACCAGACATCAGCGGTGCCAGTTCCTGTAGTTATACACTCAGTATATAGAATATATCAGGGAGGTACAGACACCAGACATCAGCGGTGCCAGTTCCTGTAGTTATACACTCAGTATATAGAATATATCAGGGAGGTAGACACCAGACATCAGCGGTGCCAGTTCCTGTAGTTATACACTCAGTATATAGAATATATCAGGGAGGTAGACACCAGACATCAGCGGTGCCAGTTCCTGTAGTTATACACTCAGTATATAGAATATATCAGGGAGGTACAGACACCAGACATCAGCGGTGCCAGTTCCTGTAGTTATACACTCAGTATATAGAATATATCAGGGAGGTACAGACATCAGCGGTGCCAGTTCCTGTAGTTATACACTCAGTATATAGAATATATCAGGGAGGTACAGACACCAGACATCAGCGGCGCCAGTTCCTGTAGTTATACACTCAGTATATAGAATATATCAGGGAGGTACAGACATCAGCGGTGCCAGTTCCTGTAGTTATACACTCAGTATATAGAATATATCAGGGAGGTAGACACCAGACATCAGCGGTGCCAGTTCCTGTAGTTATACACTCAGTATATAGAATATATCAGGGAGGTACAGACACCAGACATCAGCGGCGCCAGTTCCTGTAGTTATACACTCAGTATATAGAATATATCAGGGAGGTACAGACACCAGACATCAGCGGCGCCAGTTCCTGTAGTTATACACTCAGTATATAGAATATATCAGGGAGGTACAGACACCAGATATCAGCGGTGCCAGTTCCTGTAGTTATACACTCAGTATATAGAATATATCAGGGAGGTACAGACACCAGACATCAGCGGTGCCAGTTCCTGTAGTTATACACTCAGTATATAGAATATATCAGGGAGGTAGACACCAGACATCAGCGGTGCCAGTTCCTGTAGTTATACACTCAGTATATAGAATATATCCGGGAGGTACAGACACCAGACATCAGCGGTGCCAGTTCCTGTAGTTATACACTCAGTATATAGAATATATCAGGGAGGTACAGACACCAGACATCAGCGGCGCCAGTTCCTGTAGTTATACACTCAGTATATAGAATATGTCAGGGAGGTACAGACACCAGACATCAGCGGTGCCAGTTCCTGTAGTTATACACTCAGTATATAGAATATATCAGGGAGGTAGACACCAGATATCAGCGGCGCCAGTTCCTGTAGTTATACACTCAGTATATAGAATATATCAGGGAGGTACAGACACCAGACATCAGCGGTGCCAGTTCCTGTAGTTATACACTCAGTATATAGAATATATCAGGGAGGTAGACACCAGATATCAGCGGCGCCAGTTCCTGTAGTTATACACTCAGTATATAGAATATATCAGGGAGGTACAGACACCAGACATCAGCGGTGCCAGTTCCTGTAGTTATACACTCAGTATATAGAATATATCAGGGAGGTACAGACACCAGACATCAGCGGTGCCAGTTCCTGTAGTTATACACTCAGTATATAGAATATATCCGGGAGGTACAGACACCAGACATCAGCGGTGCCAGTTCCTGTAGTTATACACTCAGTATATAGAATATATCAGGGAGGTAGACACCAGACATCAGCGGTGCCAGTTCCTGTAGTTATACACTCAGTATATAGAATATATCAGGGAGGTACAGACATCAGCGGTGCCAGTTCCTGTAGTTATACACTCAGTATATAGAATATATCAGGGAGGTAGACACCAGACATCAGCGGCGCCAGTTCCTGTAGTTATACACTCAGTATATAGAATATATCAGGGAGGTACAGACACCAGACATCAGCGGTGCCAGTTCCTGTAGTTATACACTCAGTATATAGAATATATCAGGGAGGTACAGACACCAGACATCAGCGGTGCCAGTTCCTGTAGTTATACACTCAGTATATAGAATATATCAGGGAGGTACAGACACCAGACATCAGCGGCGCCAGTTCCTGTAGTTATACACTCAGTATATAGAATATATCAGGGAGGTACAGACACCAGACATCAGCGGTGCCAGTTCCTGTAGTTATACACTCAGTATATAGAATATATCAGGGAGGTACAGACACCAGACATCAACGGCGCCAGTTCCTGTAGTTATACACTCAGTATATAGAATATATCAGGGAGGTACAGACACCAGACATCAGCGGCGCCAGTTCCTGTAGTTATACACTCAGTATATAGAATATATCAGGGAGGTACAGACACCAGACATCAGCGGTGCCAGTTCCTGTAGTTATACACTCAGTATATAGAATATATCAGGGAGGTACAGACACCAGACATCAGCGGTGCCAGTTCCTGTAGTTATACACTCAGTATATAGAATATATCAGGGAGGTACAGACACCAGACATCAGCGGTGCCAGTTCCTGTAGTTATACACTCAGTATATAGAATATATCAGGGAGGTAGACACCAGACATCAGCGGTGCCAGTTCCTGTAGTTATACACTCAGTATATAGAATATATCCGGGAGGTACAGACACCAGACATCAGCGGTGCCAGTTCCTGTAGTTATACACTCAGTATATAGAATATATCCGGGAGGTACAGACACCAGACATCAGCGGTGCCAGTTCCTGTAGTTATACACTCAGTATATAGAATATATCAGGGAGGTACAGACACCAGACATCAGCGGTGCCAGTTCCTGTAGTTATACACTCAGTATATAGAATATATCAGGGAGGTACAGACACCAGACATCAGCGGCGCCAGTTCCTGTAGTTATACACTCAGTATATAGAATATATCAGGGAGGTACAGACACCAGACATCAGCGGTGCCAGTTCCTGTAGTTATACACTCAGTATATAGAATATATCAGGGAGGTACAGACACCAGACATCAGCGGTGCCAGTTCCTGTAGTTATACACTCAGTATATAGAATATATCAGGGAGGTACAGACACCAGACATCAGCGGTGCCAGTTCCTGTAGTTATACACTCAGTATATAGAATATATCAGGGAGGTACAGACACCAGACATCAGCGGTGCCAGTTCCTGTAGTTATACACTCAGTATATAGAATATATCAGGGAGGTACAGACACCAGACATCAGCGGTGCCAGTTCCTGTAGTTATACACTCAGTATATAGAATATATCAGGGAGGTACAGACACCAGACATCAGCGGTGCCAGTTCCTGTAGTTATACACTCAGTATATAGAATATATCAGGGAGGTACAGACACCAGACATCAGCGGTGCCAGTTCCTGTAGTTATACACTCAGTATATAGAATATATCAGGGAGGTACAGACACCAGACATCAGCGGTGCCAGTTCCTGTAGTTATACACTCAGTATATAGAATATATCAGGGAGGTACAGACACCAGATATCAGCGGTGCCAGTTCCTGTAGTTATACACTCAGTATATAGAATATATCAGGGAGGTACAGACACCAGACATCAGCGGCGCCAGTTCCTGTAGTTATACACTCAGTACAGGGCCGGCTCCAGGTTTTTGTGGGCCCCGGGCGGAAGAGTCCCAGTGGGCCCCATCCACACGCGGACACACACATACGTACACATACATATACATATTTAAAGACAAACTCACAAAAATACATATAGAACTGACACATCTATACAGTCATATACACTGACATACATAGATACACATCATACATGCATACAGACACACACAGCTCTGCTGCATACATACACACACAGCTCTGCTGCATACATACACACACAGCTCTGCTGCATACATACACACACAGCTCTGCTGCATACATACACACACAGCTCTGCTGCATACATACACACACAGCTCTGCTGCATACATACACACACAGCTCTGCTGCATACATACACACACAGCTCTGCTGCATACATACACACACAGCTCTGCTGCATACATACACACACAGCTCTGCTGCATACATACACACACAGCTCTGCTGCATACATACACACACAGCTCTGCTGCATACATACACACACAGCTCTGCTGCATACATACACACATAGCTCTGCTGCATACATACACACATAGCTCTGCTACATACATACACACATAGCTCTGCTACATACATACACACATAGCTCTGCTGCATACATACACACATAGCTGCTACATACATATCTCTGCTACATACATACACACATAGCTCTGCTACATACATAGCTCTGCTACATACATACATACATAAATCTGCTACATACATACACACATAGCTCTGCTACATACATAGCTCTGCTACATACATGCACACATAGCTCTGTTACATACATAGCTCTGTTACATACATAGCTCTGCTACATACACACATAGCTCTGTTACATACATAGCTCTGCTACATACACACATAGCTCTGTTACATACATAGCTCTGCTACATACATACACACATAGCTCTGTTACATACATAGCTCTGCTACATACATGCACACATAGCTCTGTTACATACATAGCTCTGCTACATACATACATGAATCTGCTACATACATACACATAGCTCTGCTACATACAGACACACACGTGGCTCTGAGGGGCCCACACACAGCTCCAGGGGTCAGCACATACAGCACCGGGGGGGTGGGGTGGGGGGGGGGGGGGCGGCAGGGCATACACCTAAGGGGGGAGAAGCCAATACAGCTCACCAGGGCCCATAAATCAGGGGGCGGGGAGGGCACATACCGCTCAGGTCACGGTGGAGAGGGGGCCCACACAGCGCCGGAGAGAAGAGCTGTGCTGGGGGTCGCTGGCTGGCACTTCAACTCCTTCATCTGTGGGACTGAGCAGGCCGGTCGGTAGCTCCGCCCACAGATGAAGTTCAAACCAGCAAGTCTGCGCGCCTTAAAGGGACGGCGCTGCAGATTCCTGGCGAGGACTGCGGACCCCCGGAATTCGGCCCGGGGGCAGCAGGACTAAGGCGAGGGGGCCCCGACCAAGGGGCACCAGAACTGACGAGGCCGATTGGGCCCCCCCGGCTCTCCAGGGCCCCGGCATTTGCCCAGGTATGCCGCGTGCTGACGCCGGCCCTGACTCAGTATATAGAATATATCAGGGAGGTACAGACACCAGACATCAACGGCGCCAGTTCCTGTAGTTATACACTCAGTACAGGGCCGGCTCCAGGTTTTTCTGGGCCCCGGGCGGAAGAGTCCCAGTGGGCCCCATCCACACGCGGACACACACATACATATTTAAAGACAAACTCACAAAAATACATATAGAACTGACACATCTATACAGTCATATACACTGGCATACAGACACACACAGCTCTGCTGCATACATACACACACAGCTCTGCTGCATACATACACACACAGCTCTGCTGCATACATACACACACAGCTCTGCTGCATACATACACACACAGCTCTGCTGCATACATACACACACAGCTCTGCTGCATACATACACACACACAGCTCTGCTGCATACATACACACACAGCTCTGCTGCATACATACACACACAGCTCTGCTACATACATACACATAGCTCTGCTACATACATACACACATAGCTCTGCTACATACATACACACATAGCTCTGCTGCATACATACACACATAGCTCTGCTACATACATACACACATAGCTCTGCTGCATACATACACACATAGCTCTGCTACATACATATCTCTGCTACATACATACACACATAGCTCTGCTACATACATAGCTCTGCTACATACATACATAAATCTGCTACATACATACACACATAGCTCTGCTACATACATAGCTCTGCTACATACATGCACACATAGCTGTTACATACATAGCTCTGCTACATACATACACACATAGCTCTGCTACATACATACACACATAGCTCTGCTACATACATACACACATAGCTCTGCTACATACATACACACATAGCTATCCTGCATACATAGCTCTGCTACACATAGCTCTGCTACATACATACACACATAGCTCTGCTACATACATACACACAGCTCTGCTACATACATACACACATAGCTCTGCTGCATACATACACACATAGCTCTGCTACATACATACACACATAGCTCTGCTACATACATACACACATAGCTCTGCTACATACATACACACATAGCTCTGCTACATACATACACACATAGCTCTGCTGCATACATATCTCTGCTACATACATACACACATAGCTCTGCTACATACATACATAAATCTGCTACATACATACACACATAGCTCTGCTACATACATAGCTCTGCTACATACATGCATACATAGCTGTTACATACATAGCTCTGCTACATACATACACACATAGCTCTGCTACATACATACACACATAGCTCTGCTACATACATACACACATAGCTCTGCTACATACATACATAGCTCTGCTACATACATACACAGCTCTCCTGCATACATAGCTCTGCTACACACATAGCTCTGCTACATACATACACACATAGCTCTGCTACATACATACACACATAGCTCTGCTGCATACATACACACATAGCTCTGCTACATACATATCTCTGCTACATACATACACACATAGCTCTGCTACATACATAAATCTGCTACATACATACACACATAGCTCTGCTACATACATAGCTCTGCTACATACATGCACACATAGCTGTTACATACATAGCTCTGCTACATACATACACACATAGCTCTGCTACATACATAAATCTGCTACATACATACACACATAGCTCTGCTACATACATAGCTCTGCTACATACATACACACATAGCTCTGCTACATACACGCATAGCTCTGCTACATACATGCACACATAGCTCTGCTACATACACGCATAGCTCTGCTACATACATGCACACATAGCTCTGCTACATACACGCATAGCTCTGCTACATACATGCACACATAGCTCTGCTACATACACGCATAGCTCAGCTACATACATGCACACATAGCTCTGTTACATGCATAGCTCTGCTACATACATGCACACATAGCTCTGTTACATACATAGCTCTGCTACATACATACACACATAGCTCTGTTACATACATAGCTCTGCTACATACATACACACATAGCTCTGTTACATACATAGCTCTGCTACATACATGCACACATAGCTCTGTTACATACATAGCTCTGCTACATACACGCATAGCTCTGCTACATACATGCACACATAGCTCTGCTACATACATGCATAGCTCTGCTACATACACGCATAGCTCTGCTACATACATGCACACATAGCTCTGTTACATACATAGCTCTGCTACATACATACACACATAGCTCTGCTACATACACGCATAGCTCTGCTACATACATGCACACATAGGTCTGTTACATACATAGCTCTGCTACATACATACACACATAGCTCTGCTACATACATACATGAATCTGCTACATACATACACATAGCTCTGCTACATACACGCATAGCTCTGCTACATACATGCACACATAGCTCTGTTACATACATAGCTCTGCTACATACATGCACACATAGCTGTTACATACACAGCTCTGCTACATACATGCACACATAGCTCTGTTACATACATAGCTCTGCTACATACATGCACACATAGCTCTGTTACATACATAGCTCTGCTACATACATGCACACATAGCTCTGTTACATACATAGCTCTGCTACATACATGCACACATAGCTCTGTTACATACATAGCTCTGCTACATACATGCACACATAGCTCTGTTACATACATAGCTCTGCTACATACATGCACACATAGCTCTGTTACATACATAGCTCTGCTACATACATGCACACAGCTCTGCTACATACACGCATAGCTCTGCTACATATATGCACATAGCTCTGTTACATACATAGCTCTGCTACGTACATACACACATAGCTCTGCTACATACATACATGAATCTGCTACATACATACACATAGCTCTGCTACATACAGACACACACGTGGCTCTGAGGGGCCCACACACAGCTCCAGGGGTCAGCACATACAGCACCGGGGGGGGGGGGCGGCAGGGCATACACCTAAGGGGGAGAAGCCCATACAGCTCACCAGGGCCCATAAATCGGGGGGCGGGGAGGGCACATACCGCTCAGGTCACGGTGGAGAGGGGGCCCACACAGCGCCGGAGAGAAGAGCTGTGCTGGGGGTCGCTGGCTGGCACTTCAACTCCTTCATCTGTGGGACTGAGCAGGCCGGTCGGTAGCTCCGCCCACAGATGAAGTTCAAACCAGGAAGTCTGCGCGCCTTAAAGGGACGGCGCTGCAGATTCCTGGCGAGGACTGCGGACCCCCGGAACTCGGCCCGGGGGCAGCAGAACTAAGGCGAGGGGGCCCCGACCAAGGGGCACCAGAACTGACGAGGCCGATTGGGCCCCCCGGCTCTCCAGGGCCCCGGCATTTGCCCAGGTATGCCGCGTGCTGACGCCGGCCCTGACTCAGTATATAGAATATATCAGGGAGGTACAGACACCAGACATCAGCGGTGCCAGTTCCTGTAGTTATACACTCAGTATATAGAATATATCAGGGAGGTACAGACACCAGACATCAGCGGTGCCAGTTCCTGTAGTTATACACTCAGTATATAGAATATATCAGGGAGGTACAGACACCAGACATCAGCGGTGCCAGTTCCTGTAGTTATACACTCAGTATATAGAATATATCAGGGAGGTAGACACCAGACATCAGCGGTGCCAGTTCCTGTAGTTATACACGCAGTATATAGAATATATCAGGGAGGTACAGACACCAGACATCAGCGGCGCCAGTTCCTGTAGTTATATTCTATATACTGAGTGTATAACTACAGGAACTGGCGCCGCTGATGTCTGGTGTCTGTACCTCCCTGATATATTCTATATACTAAGTGTACATCAGGGAGGTACAGACACCAGACATCAGCGGTGCCAGTTCCTGTAGTTATACACTCAGTATATGGGTGTGCTCAAATGAGCCGTAGGACTCGCACGAGTCTCTCATCACCCCAGCAGGGTTGTACACTCTCCTGACAGGAGCGGGTTGGCTGCGGGGAGGTACAGACCCCCGAAATTGGGTACGTGGGAGACAGGTTAGGGGCGCGTCTGAATACACCCAATCACAGACTCCGGTGGGCGGGGAACATAATGCATATGAATGAGAGGGCCCAGAAGTGAAGGAGAGGCTGCAGGAGCAGTGTATAGCTGCAACGGAGCCTCGGTAAAAGTTCTATTTTTATTTTCTTAATTTTTCGTTTTTTGTTTAATTTTCTCGAGTTCCGGATCAAATAACTGGAATCCTGGGCCAGAGTCCGGCACCCGGGCAATTTTGAAACTGCACAGATCTCGACATTTACAGTCCGGGTCCACCCATCACCAGTCAGGATGTCAGCGGAAGCAGCAGAATCATTGGCAGGAGCAATCTGTGACTAATCTGTGCCAGTGGAGGACAGCACCGGACACAACAGACAGGTAGCAAACACCTACCTGTTAGTCCTTAGGCACTTTAAAAATAAATTAATTACCAGATATACCCTTTACTTAGATGCAGCTGTCACTATTGAGAGCAGTTTTCAAAAAAAGGATAAATGGCTCTGATCAGTTTCAAAACCTATCAGCGCTGATGCCACGTGGTGTCAGCTGCCATATATAGCTGTCACCAGTATAGTTTTGCTTGATATGGGTACTTAACACTTAGGGTATGCGCACACATTCAGCATTTGCAGCAGAAAAATGTGCTGCAAACACTGAAATGTTGGCATGAAAAACTTAGCGTTGTTGACGCTTCTTTAATGCATTTTTTTCCCATTCATTAGTAAGGGTGAAATCTGCAGCAAAAATGCTGAATTGACATGCTGCATATAGTGGTGGTGAGGACGCCATACTATTTTATTTTTTAAATTTGTGACCAATCTCCATTAGTAAGTTAATTGGTTTCATTATTGTGCAAATAGCCTTTAGGCTATGTCCGCACGTTGCTTTTTACCTGCTTTTTACCTGCTTTTTTGCTGCTTTTTCAACTGCAGCGTTTAATGCCAAAATGGTTGTGTTCTGCTTTTCAAGCAAAGTCTATGGGAATTTGGGTTTCTTGTGCCCACTATGCAGTTCAAACTGCAGCCTTTTTGTTGCAGAACTTTGGTCAAAAACTCAGCTTTGCAGTGCAAAACCCAAATGGCAAAAACAATTGACATGTCAATTGTTTTTGCCATTTGGGTTTTGCACTGCAAAGCTGAGTTTTTGACCAAAGTTCTGCAACAAAAAGGCTGCAGTTTGAACTGCATAGTGGGCACAAGAAACCCAAATTCCCATAGACTTTGCTTGAAAAGCAGAACACAACCATTTTGGCATTAAACGCTGCAGTTGAAAAAGCAGCAAAAAAGCAGGTAAAAAGCAACATGCGGACATAGCCTTAAAGTAAAGAGACAACTCATTCACTTTGGTTTTATATAAAAAGTAAATTGTGCCATGGAATACACCATATTTTTCGTTTTATAAGACACACCCTAAATTAAGAGATGAAAAGGGTATTAAAAAAATAAATAAAATGGGGTCTGTCTTATACTCCGGTGTCGTCTTACCGGAGGGGCAGCGGCGGTGGTCGTGTGTGTGTGTGTGTGTGTGTGTGTGTGTGTGTGTGTGTGTCAGGCCGGTGCTGCGAGTGTCCCAGATCCTCTGTTGGCGGTCCAGGCTTCAAAAGAAATGGTGTCCAGAACTGTGCAGATGGAGCTCAGCCGAGAGCTCAATCTGCGCACGCGCTGACTCCAGGCACCATCATTTGAAGCCAGAGCATCTGGGACACCCGCCACACAGCCACCACAGCTTCCGCCGTCCGCACAGAGAGGCAGCCAGCCTGCCCGCACAGAGATCCTCCCCCCCCCCCCCCCACCCCCCACCCCGTGCCATCTCTCCACCTTCCAGTAAGTTATATTCGGATTAAGACGCACCCTTCATTTTGGTCCCAAATTTTTGTGAGGAAAAGTGCATCTTATAATCTGAAAAATGCGGTACCTCAAATTAAAAACTGTGCTAACAGGGAATAAGAAAGCTCAGGCAGCAGCCACAAACCAGACCATCATCTTACAATGTGTAAATGGCTGCATTTATAATACGGATAGCTCTTATCTGTTAATAAAAACGCCCCAAATATTTCAAATCATGGATTCTGGAAATGTACTTTATGTGGTTTATGGCAATATTGTATTTAATAGAGTGCATTATATTTTGTACTAAGAATATGATTGAATGCAGTAAAAGATTCCCAAAAGTTTCCTTGTAGGCAATCCTAATCTTGGTGTAAAATAGACAGAACCATTCTATAGCTATCTGATCCTGGCCTAAACGAATCCTGCGGGAACATAGAAAAAAATGGCACTCACCTTTGCTGGCCATAAACGCTTATTCCACATACAGAAAACATACTTTGGGACACTCATGGTACACCTTCTTGATACACATAGGGATTTTAATCACGGACACCTAAAAAAAAAAAAAAATGCTAGGCATTAGTATAGGAGCACATAAAATGGACACATTAATAACTCACCCCCTTTTTCTTAAAATAGACACCTGGCACATTATGAAAATACCTAGCACTGTACACACATGGGAGCCGATAAAAGTTCCCCGTATTTATCATAATACCCCCACTTTTTATGCCTATGTAAATGTATTAGATACTTTTTTGTTTCAGTCATAGGGGTGGCGCTTTCCTTCAGTTCAGTCACGGTCAGTGAGGCTTAAGGCCACTTTACATGCAGCGACATCGCTAGCAATGTCGCTGCCGATCGCACCCGCCCCCGTCGTTTGTGCGTCACAGACAAATCACTGCCCGAGGCGCACAATATCGCTAGGACCCGTCACACGGACTTACCTTCCCAGCGACGTCGCTGTGGCCGGCGAACAGCCTCTTCTCTAAGGGGGCAGTTCGTGCGGCGTCACAGCGATGTCACACTCCAGGCGTCCAAATAGAAGCGTAGGGGCGGAGAGCAACCCCATGAAAGACACGCCCACCTCGTTGCCGGAGGACGCAGGTACGGTGCGGTTAGTAGTTCCTGGGGTGTCACACGTAGCGATGTGTGCTGCCTCAGGAATGATGAACAACCTGCTTCCAAAAGCAGCAATGACATTTGGGAAATGGACGACATGTCAACAATCAACGATTTGGTGAGTATTTTACATAGCAGTCGCTCGTACGTGTCACACGCAACGAAATCGCTAACTAGGCCGGATGTGCGTCACGAATTCCGTGACCCCCCAACGACATCTAGTTAGCGATGTTGTTGCGTGTTAAGCCCCCTTTAGTCTTTACATTATGCATGCCCCCTGCATTGTGATTGATTGCCGTGACTAGCCCAATGCCGCAGAAATCTCCTATTAATTCCCATGCTTGCTTAGCTGCACTCAGCTTCCCTCCAGTTTTCCAGGCATGTTAGAATGCTGTATATAAGAGCCCACATGTGGTGGCCGGTTCCCTTTAAACCACTTAAGATGCCACTGTTACAATTGACAGTGGTATTTAAGAGATTAATCGTCCCTGATTGGTTCCAAAACTGGTTGGGGCCAATGCCCACGGATGTCTGCTGGAAATTTCACCCGTGGAGCGGTGCTATACACTTATTCCTCAGTGCCGTTAAAAAGCGTCGCTGAGAAAATAAGGCCCCTGAACAAACACCATTAAAATAAGTATCGACGGTCGTTCTGGCAATTGCTAAAGGATGACCAGTATAGGTTTTCCACAGAGGGAAAAACAAAATGGTGACACTTGCCCTTTAGTAAGAATCGAAGCAAAGCACCTAGGTGCATGAAACTGTCGCAGTAGTCTTGGCGTGCCCTGCGTCTTAGACTTATCCCGCTCCTGTATGTGAATTTAATTTTTTTTTATGAAATAAAAATATTTCTACTAAGGGTGAGTGCCACCATTTCTTTATTCTCGCTGTGTATTTGAACTGTCAGGTGGAGCACCGCCCTGTATCTGAATGCTGGCATCACCTGAGCTCTTTCTATTCCTGTTTGGAGACTATTAGGCTATGTTCGTTCACACACTGCATCTTTTTCCTGTAGTCACAGAAAATGCAGCTTGTGGCCCAAAAAATGCATGACATTTTGCAGAGTTTTTGTTAATGCGTTTTTAAAGGAGAAACAAAATATATGATAGGATAGATAAGAACAGCTAGCTTGGCCAGCTGTTAATCCCCTCCCCCCCCCCCCACCATTTTTCATATCCACCACAAGAACAGCAGTAGCTGCAACACTCATCTGTCTGCTGTACATTGGCTGGTTATGAAAAAGAGGGGACCCACGAGTTTTGGTTTTTTTTTTTAAATAAAGACATGACATGGGGTCTCCCCAATTTTCTAAAACCAGCCAAGGTACAGCAGACAACTGGGGGCTGATATTATTAGGGTGGTAAGGACCATGGTTATTTGGCCCTTTCCAGGCAAACCATTGCAGCCCACAGTGGCCCCAGAAGTGGTGAATCAATAAGATGCGCTAATTCTGACACTGAACCCGGCTCTTCCCGTTACCCTCATTTCCTCCGCACTAGGGTAATAAGGAGTTAATGGCAGCCCACAGCTCCCACTAGATCCTAGATTAGTAATGGCAGGCGTCTACGAGACCCCCCCCCAACCAATCATTAATCTCTAAGTGAAAAGAAATAAACACCGAAATAATGCATTATTTGGAATAAAAGACAAAAAGCCCCCTCTTTCACCTCTTTATTAATCCCCTAAACACTCCTCCAAGTCCAACGTAATCCACTCGAGGTCCAACGACGCTTCTAGCATTGCTGCAACTGACGCTCACACTGCCCGCTATGAGCTCCACACAGCAACTGAAGTGAGCCGCGTGATAAGCGGTGACGTCACTCAGGTTACCTGCGGCCACAGCCGAAGCACTCCACCTGTGACAGCAAATCACCTGAGTGATGTCACCGTTTATCCCGCAGCTCACTTCAGTTGCGGCCTGATTTGCTGTCACAGGTGGAAGACTCCAGCTATGACCGCAAATCAGGCAGTCACTGAAGTGAGCCGCGTGATCAGCAGGACGTTACTCAGGTAATTTGCTGTCACAGGTGGAGGACTCCAGCTGTAGCCGCGGCTAACCTGAGCTACGTCACCGCTTATCGCGCGGGATCATTTCAGTCATGACCTGAACCCCAAAGCAGCAAAGGAATAGCATGCCGCTGCAAGATGCTGTGGTAGCCATGCTGGTTTAGTATGCCTTCAATTTTGAATAAATCCCCAACAGTGTCACCAGCAAAGCACCCCCACACCCTCATACCTCCTCCTCCATGCTTCACAGTGGGAACCAGCCATGTAGAGCCATCCGTTCACCTTTTCTACAAAGACACGGTGATTGGATCCAAAGATCTCAAATTTGGACTCATCAGACCAAAGCACAGATTTCCACTGGTCTAATGTCCATTCCTTGTGTTCTTTAGCCCAAACAAGTCTCTTCTGCTTGTTGCCTGTCCTTAGCAGTGGTTTCCTAGCAGCTATTTTACCATGAAGGCCTGCTGCACAAAGTTTCCTCTTTATAGTTCGAGAGATTAGGTGTGTCCAAAGTTTTGGTCTGTACTGAGAGAGATAGATATTATACACACATACATATATACACTAATTATATATAATATTATATATATATATATATATATATATATATATATATATATATATATATATATATATATATATATATATTATACATATATAATATACATAGATACAATATTGCAATTATGCTAGATTATATCTGGCCAAAAAAACGTTCACGCCAGAAAGACGTATCCAAAGTTCCAGATTTCGCTTCAGATTGTCTCATTATCATGATTGGTTTCCATGTGAAACCTGTTTTTAGATAAATCTGTCAATAGTTTGTGGATTTTTAAGCTGGGTTCACACTAAGCGACAGACGTCGCTGTTACGTCACCATTTTCTGTGACGTAACAGCGACCTTGTAAGTCGCTGTTATGATCGCTGCTTAGCTGTCAAACACAGCAGAAGCAGCAGCAATCATAATGTCGCTACATGTGCAGAGAGCAGGGAGCCGCGCTTAGCGCTGGCTCCTTGCTCTCCTAGGTACAGTACACATCGGGTTAATTAACCCGATGTGTACTGCAGCTACATGTCACAGTGCAGAGAGCAGGGAGCCGCGCACACTGCTTAGCGCTGGCTCCTTGCTCTCCTAGCTACAGTACACATCGGGTTAATTACCCGATGTGTACTGCAGCCACATGTGCACAGAGCAGGAGCCGGCGCTGGCAGCAAGAGCGGAGGCTGGTAACTAAGGTAAATATCGGGTAACCAGGGAAAGGTCTTCCCTTGGTTACCCGATGTTTACGCTGGTTACAGCTTACCGCAGCTGCCAGACGCCGGCTCCTGCTCCCTGCTCGCTTCATTTCATCGCTCTCTCGCTGTCACACACAGCGATGTGTGTGTCACAGCGGGAGAGTGACGACCAAAAAATGAAGCTGGACATCCAGCAACGACCGGCGACCTCACAGCAGGGGCCAGGTCGTTGCTGGATGTCACACACAGCGACAGCGACGGGACGTCGCTGCAACGTCACAGAAAATGGTGACGTAGCAGCGACGTCGTTGTCGTTGTGTGTGACACCAGCTTTAGTTATTATGGGCATACAGGTTGTATACAGATACCTGTATGCCCATATTCATAACCTGTATGCCTTCTGCATGTTTGCTTGTTGAGTAAAAATCCTCTTTTCTATCTTCCAGGTTATGGGGTGTGTGCTGCCTGGAAGATAAAACTGCTTCTGGTCTTCATTATACAGGATTCCTCCTTCCCTTCCTTGGGGTCTCTGATGTCAAGTGCACAACCAGAAATCCTGTGCATTATGCCTGCTGTGCCTCCATCCATTGTTCCGCCCTCCTGTGGGCACTGTCTTCAAATTTGATGTGCGCTGGAGTTTTAAATGCCATATTAGAAACAACCGGGACAGTGGAACAATGCAGGGAGAGACGGCAGGCATAATGCACAGGATTTCTGGCCGTGTACCTGACATCACAGCGACCCCGAGGAAGCGAAGGAGGAATCCTGTATAATGAAGACTTATCTTTCAGGCAGCACCATAGACTGGAAGATAGATTATTTTTTACTGAACAACCCCTCATCCAGGAGGCATATAGGTATGGCGAATTTCATTTTTATTCAACTTGTATGTCCTTATTAATAACTTAAAAAGCTCAAATGGTGACAGATTCCCTTAAAGCTCCAAGAGTCTTAGGCTAATTTCACACTTGCGTTGAACGGCATCCGTTGCATTGCGTTGTGTGACGGATGCAACGGATGTGTTGCATATAGTGGCACAACGGATGCAACAGATCGTACAAAACAACGGAATCGGCTTTTTTTTTTTTTTAGTTTTATCGGCGGCAGACTATTGTGAACGATCAGCTGATCACCCACAGCAGCCGGTCGCCGGGTGATCAGCTGATCGCTCGGCCGCTGAGTGTGTGCGGGGCGTGGAGTGTGGGGTGGGTGAAGCCGAACGGGGCCATGGCGCTGAGGACAGGTGTGTGTGTGTGTGTGTGTGTGTGTGTGTGTGTGTGTGTGTGTGTGTGTGTACACATGCGGAGTGGAGTGCGGGAGGGGGCGGAGCCAAGCGGGGAAGTGTCGGGCTCCCTGCACACGTAGCCAGAGTAAATATCTGGTAACTAAGCAAAGCACTTTGCTTGGTTACCAGATATTTACCTTTGTTACCAGCGTACACCGCTTAGCACTGGCTCCTTGCACATGTAGCCAGGGTAAATATCGGGTAACTAGGCAAAGCACTTTGCTTGGTTACCCGATGTGTATCCTGGTTACAGGTGCAGGGAGCCAAAAGAGAGCATGCGCGGTGAAATCCTAAGGCTTCCGCTGCTCAAAAAAACATTACATGCTGCGCTCCTTCCGCCCGGCGGAAGCAACGCAGCGTTGGCCCAGCGGAAGCAACGCAGGTCCTTTTGGCACAATCAGTCATCCATACAAGTCTTTGGGAAACAGCGGAATCCGTTAACGGATTCCGCTGTTTTCCAAAAGGGCGGATTGTGACAGAAGGAAAAAAACGCAAGTGTGAAAGTACTCTTAATAGTGTAGGAAAAATGCAGTATGACAACAGTCTATAATGTGTTAATCATAAAAAAAAAAAAATTAAAATTTAAGTTGTGCGACTTGATTCACATTTCTTTAACCACAACAGTGGTCTGTGGCATGAGAGTTGGAGAACTGCCCGTCACCTGCCGTCATCCCCTGCTCTTCTTTTGACTAGCAGGCCTGACCCAATGACAATGCCCATGAGGCGTCACATCAGGACGCCTAATCAAAAGCGCTGGGAAGAGGCAGCCCGCGGCCGAAGAATGGGATATACAAACAACTGCGAACACTCAAGTCAGTGGGAAAACTCAAACACCTTTTGTCTTTGAGCGTTTTGCTATCGCTTTACTTTAAAAACAGCTTTCAGTTTATTAATTCAATAGAAGGGGAAAAAATAACCAGAAAACAGAAAAAAAGCCCCACAATCCATGCGAAAACGTTTAAAAAGAAGGGAATTTTGTTTACTTACCGTAAATTCCTTTTCTTCTAGCTCCAATTGGGAGACCCAGACAATTGGGTGTATAGCTACTGCCTCCGGAGGCCACACAAAGTATTACACTTAAAAGTGTAAGGCCCCTCCCCTTCTGGCTATACACCCCCCCGTGGGATCACGGGCTCCTCAGTTTTAGTGCAAAAGCAAGAAGGAGGAAAGCCAATAACTGTTTTAAATACAAATTCAACCCGAGAAACAACCTCGGAGAACTGAACTGTTCAACATGAACAACATGTGCACCCGAAAAAAACAAACTTCCTAAGAAAACAGGGCGGGTGCTGGGTCTCCCAATTGGAGCTAGAAGAAAAGGAATTTACGGTAAGTAAACAAAATTCCCTTCTTCTTTGTCGCTCCTAATTGGGAGACCCAGACAATTGGGACGTCCAAAAGCAGTCCCTGGGTGGGTAAAAGAATACCTCGTGATAGGGCCGTCAAACAGCCCTTTCCTACAGGTGAGCCACCGCCGCCTGAAGGACTTGTCTACCGAGGCCGGCATCCGCCGAAGCGTAGGTATGCACCTGATAATGCTTGGTAAAAGTGTGCAGACTCGACCAGGTAGCCGCCTGGCACACCTGCTGAGCCGTAGCCTGGTGCCGTAATGCCCAGGACGCACCCACGGCTCTGGTAGAATGGGCCTTCAGTCCTGATGGAATCGGAAGCCCAGCAGAACGGTAGGTGTGAAGAATTGGTTCCTTGATCCAACGCGCAAGGGTGGATTTGGAAGCTTGCGACCCTTTACGCTGACCAGCGACAAGGACAAAGAGTGCATCCGAGCGGCGCAGAGGCGCCGTGCGAGAAATGTAGATCCTGAGTGCTCTCACCAGATCCAATAAATGCAAACCTTTTTCAAATTGGTGAACTGGATGCGGACACAAAGACGGTAAAGTGATATCTTGATTGAGATGAAAGGAAGATACCACCTTGGGAAGAAATTCTGGAATTGGACGCAGAACTACCTTGTCCTGGTGAAACACCAGGAATGGAGATCTGCATGATAACGCCGCCAGCTCGGACACTCTCCGAAGAGACGTGACCGCCACTAGAAAGGCCACTTTCTGTGAAAGACGAGAAAGGGAAACCTCCTTCATAGGCTCGAAAGGCGGCTTTTGGAGAGCAATTAGAACCTTGTTCAGGTCCCAGGGCTCCAACGGCCGCTTGTAAGGGGGGACGATATGACAAACCCCTTGTAGGAACGTGCGTACCTGAGGAAGTCGCGCCAGGCGTTTCTGAAAAAATACGGATAGCGCGGAGACTTGACCCTTAAGGGAGCCAAGCGACAAACCTTTTTCCAACCCAGACTGCAGGAAGCAAAGAAAAGTAGGCAATGCAAAAGGCCAGGGAGAAACTCCCTGAGCAGAGCACCAAGATAGGAATATCCTCCACGTCCTGTGGTAGATCTTGGCGGAGGATGGCTTCCTAGCCTGTCTCATGGTGGCAACCACTTCATGAGATAAACCTGAGGCCGCTAGGATCCAGGACTCAATGGCCACACAGTCAGGTTCAGGGCCGCAGAATTCAGATGGAAAAACGGCCCTTGAGACAGCAAGTCTGGACGGTCTGGTAGTGCCCACGGATGGCCTACCGTGAGGTGCCACAGATCCGGGTACCACGACCTCCTTGGCCAGTCTGGAACGACGAGAATGGCGCGGCGGCAGTCGGACCTGATTTTGCGGAGCACTCTGGGCAACAATGCCAGAGGTGGGAACACATACGGTAGCAGGAACTGCGACCAATCTTGAACTAAGGCGTCTGCCGCCAGAGCTCGGTGATCGTGAGACCGTGCCATGAAAACCGGGACCTTGTTGTTGTGCCGTGACGCCATCAGGTCGACGTCCGGCATCCCCCAGCGGCGACAGATCTCCTGAAACACGTCCGGGTGAAGAGACCATTCCCCTGCGTCCATGCCCTGGCGACTGAGAAAGTCTGCTTCCCAGTTTTCTACGCCTGGGATGTGAGCTGCGGATATGGTGGATGCCGTGTCTTCCACCCACGTCAGAATCCGCCGGACTTCCTGGAAGGCTTGCCGACTGCGTGTTCCCCCTTGGTGGTTGATGTATGCCACCGCTGTGGAGTTGTCCGACTGAATTCGGATCTGCTTGCCTTCCAGCCACTGTTGGAAGGCTTGTAGGGCAAGATAGACTGCTCTGATCTCCAGAACATTGATCTGAAGGGTGGACTCTTTCCGAGTCCACGTACCTTGAGCCCTGTGGTGGAGAAACACTGCTCCCCACCCTGATAGACTCGCATCTGTCGTGACCACCGCCCAGGATGGGGGTAGGAACGACTTTCCTTTTGACAATGAGGTGGGGAAGAAACCACCACCGGAGAGATTCCTTGGCTGCCTGAGAGAGGGAGACCTCCCTGTCGAGGGACGTCGACTTCCCGTCCCATTGGCGGAGAATGTCCCATTGTAGTGGACGCAGATGAAACTGCGCAAAAGGAACTGCTTCCATTGCTGCTACCATCTTCCCTAGGAAGTGCATGAGGCGCCTCAAGGGGTGCGACTGGCCCTGAAGGAGAGATTGCACCCCTGTCTGTAGTGAACACTGTTTGTTCAGTGGAAGTTTCACTATCGCTGAGAGAGTATGAAACTCCATGCCAAGATATGTTAGTGATTGGGTCGGGGTTAGATTTGACTTTGAAAAGTTGATAATCCACCCGAAACTCTGGAGAGTCTTCAGTGCCACGTTCAGGCTGTGTTGGCATGCCTCTTGAGAGGGTGCCTTGATAAGTAGATCGTCCAAATACGGGATCACGGAGTGACCTTGCGAGTGCAGGACTGCTACTACTGCTGCCATGACCTTGGTGAAGACCCGAGGGGCTGTCGCCAGCCCGAAAGGTAGAGCTACGAACTGCAGGTGTTCGCTTCCTATAACGAAGCGTAGAAAACGCTGATGCTCTGGCGCAATTGGCACGTGGAGATAAGCATCCTTGATGTCTATTGATGCTAGGAAATCTCCTTGAGACATTGACGCGATAACGGAGCGGAGAGATTCCCTCCGGAACCTCCTGGTTTTTACGTGTTTGTTGAGCAGCTTTAGATCCAGGACGGGACGGAACGACCCGTCTTTCTTTGGCACCACAAACAAATTGGAGTAAAAACCGTGACCTTGTTCCTGAAGAGGAACAGAAGTCACCACTCCTTCCGCCTTTAGAGCGGACACCGCTTGTAGCAGAGCATCGGCTCGGTCGGGCGGTGGAGAAGTTCTGAAGAAGCGAGTTGGAGGACGAGAGCTGAACTCTATCCTGTACCCGTGAGACAGAATGTCTCTCACCCAACGGTCTTTGACCTGTGACAGCCAAATGTCGCCAAAGCGGGAGAGCCTGCCACCGACCAAGGATTGCGGAGAGAGGAGGCTGAGAGTCATGAGGAAGCCGTCTTGGTAACGGTTCTTCCGGCTGGCTTTTTTGGGCGTGATTGAGTCCGCCAAGAATCTGAGCCGCCTCTGATCCTTTTGAGTCCTTTTGGACGAGTAGAATTGGGACCTGCCTGAGCCTCGAAAGGACCGAAAACCAGACTGTCCTCTCCTCTGTTGGGGTTTGTTTTGTCTGGGTTGCGGTAAGGCTGAATCCTTACCCTTGGAGTGTTTAATGATTTCATCCAAACGCTCACCAAACAATCGGTCACGAGAAAAAGGCAAACTGGTTAAGCACTTCTTGGAAGAAGAATCTGCCTTCCATTCTCTCAACCACAGGGCTCTGCGTAAAACCACAGAGTTGGCTGACGCCACGCCGCTCGTACGGCTCGTAGAGTCTAGGACAGCATTAATCGCGTAAGACGCGAATGCAGACATTTGAGAGGTCAAGGGTGCCACCTGCGGAGCAGATGTACGTGTGACCGTGTCGACCTGTGTAAGCCCAGCTGAAATAGCTTGGAGTGCCCATACGGCTGCGAATGCTGGCGCCAACGACGCTCCAATAGCTTCATAGATGGATTTTAACCAGAGCTCCATCTGTCTGTCAGTGGCATCTTTAAGTGCCGCCCCATCTTCCACTGCAACTAGAGATCTGGCTGCAAGCCTGGAGATTGGAGGGTCCACCTTGGGACACTGTGTCCAGCCCTTGACCACGTCAGGGGGAAAAGGATAGCGTGTATCTTTAAGCCGTTTGGAAAAACGCTTATCTGGATAAGCGTGGTGTTTCTGGATTGCGTCTCTAAAGTCAGAGTGGTCCAGAAAAGTGCTTAATTTACGCTTGGGATACCTGAAATGGAATTTCTCCTGCTGTGAAGCGGCCTCCTCCGCAGGAGGGGCTGGTGGAGAAATATCTAACATCTTATTGATGGACGCTATAAGATCATTCACTATGGCGTCACCATCCGGGGTATCTAGATTGAGAGCGGCCCCAGTATCAGAATCCTGATCAGTTACATCCGCCTCATCACACAGAGTCGTCCCGCTGGGACCCTGACCAGTGTGATGAAGTTGAGGGTCGCTCATAGCGAGCCCGCTTAGGTTGTCTGGGACTGTCGTCCGAGTCAGAGCCGTCACCCTGGGGTGCATGTGACACCCCCGGAGCTAGGAAGTGGTCCAGCTGAGGGGGACCAGGGGGCAATGATTCCACAGTGCCCATGGTCTGAGTTACTGGTCTAGACTGCAATGTTTCAAGAATTTTAGACATAGTCATAGACAATCTGTCAGCAAAAGCTGCAAACGCCGTCCCTGTCACCTGGACAGCATTCACAGGTGGTTCTCCCTGGGTCACCTCTAGCAGCGGCCCCGGCTGAGCAATTGCCACAGGGGCCGAGCACTGCACACAATGGGGGTCAGTGGAACCTGCCGGTAGAGTAGCCCCACATGCGGTACAAGCAGCATATAAAGTCCGTGCCTTGGCACTTTTGCTTTTTGCGGACGACATGCTGTTGTCTCCTTGAGAAATCTAAGGAGGGTATATAGCAGAAAATCACCAGCGACTGTACAGTGCAAAGTATTGCCAGCACAAAATACAAAGTACACTATGGCACAAGTGGGGGAGAGCCCTTGAGGGCTGCTTACCGCCCGTTGAAAAGCGGGTGTGAGGTCGTAGAATCCCTTGTCTGAGTCTCCCCTCTGCAGCTCAGCGTGCAGGCAGGAATGGCTGCCGGCGTCCTGTGAAGAGGGGCGGACCGTGGGCGTCACAAACAAAAGTGCGGGAAACTGCGTCCCACTGTGCCTAGTGTGAGGGCTGGAGTATGTAAAACAGACTCCAGCTCTTAGCGCTGCTGGTCTGTACAGCGTCCCGCCCTCCTCCTGACTGGCAGGTCTGGGGGCGGGAACGATACGAACTAGGCCGCAAAAGTCGGGGACTGTAGTAATCTAGCGCGGCAGTCATATATGCACGGCCAGCGCGGAAGTCCCCGGCGCACCACAAATCCCAGCCGCGACGCAGTAAAACTGACCCCCGCGGCCGGATCGGCCGATCGTACTAAGTCACCTCACTCAGCAGAGCTGTAGTGAGTAACGGCACAAGCGCAGCAGCGCTGTTTACCCCCGGCGCACTAACACACCCAGCAATGCTGCAGTGTGCGTGCGATAAGCACGGGGACACTGAGTACCTTGATGGAGCAGGGTCCTGTCCCTGAGGAAACTCCGCTCCGTATCCAGCAGATCCTCCAGGGGCTGTGGATGGAGCACGGCCTCAGTGCCCGGAGACCGGTCAAGTCCCACTTCACCCAGAGCCCTAATGGGGATGGGGAAGGAATCAGCATGTGGGCTCCAGCCTCCGTACCCGCAATGGGTACCTCAACCTTAACAAACACCCGCCGACAGAAAGTGGGGTGAGAAGGGAGCATGCTGGGGGCCCTCGTATGGGCCCTCTTTTCTTCCATCCGACATAGTCAGCAGCTGCTGCTGACTAAACAGTGGAGCTATGCGTGGATGTCTGGCCTCCTTCGCACAAAGCATAAAACTGAGGAGCCCGTGATCCCACGGGGGGGTGTATAGCCAGAAGGGGAGGGGCCTTACACTTTTAAGTGTAGTACTTTGTGTGGCCTCCGGAGGCAGTAGCTATACACCCAATTGTCTGGGTCTCCCAATTAGGAGCGACAAAGAAATCTGCTGGAGGCCAAAACAGAATACCCTATCTTCAAGTTTGTGTTTCTGGCTGAAAAATTACTTGCGTTCTTATTGAAGTTTTCTTGCTGTGGCTTCTGTTTGGTGTGACGTGCTTCTAAATAAAGCGGCTTGGTTTTTAGGGTATGTGCCCACTATCAGGACTCACTGCGTCCTGGACTCAGCGGGTCCTGACCTGCGGGGCCACGAGTCTCCTCCACAGGTGACCACAGCTGCTTGTACCCACGATCAGGGTTCAGTGCGCTGCGGTCTCTTGCTCGTGTTATCCCTACACAGGACGCCTGCGACTCCGCAGCAAACAATTGACACGCTGCGGCTCGGAAAGTCGCACTGGAACTTAGTGTTTGCTGTGGGGAAAAAAGCACAGTGGGCACAGGATTTCTAGAAATCCATCCACTGTGCTTGTACTGTACAATGCAGTATTTTGGACACAACTGAATCATGCTGCGTCCAAAACGCTGTGAACATTGATCAAGGGCACGCAGCCTTACCCTTACTGGTATTGGGCTTTGACAGCTTTATGGACATTTTTAGATGTGGATTACATGTTGGGTTTTGGTGTGTTTCCACCACGGAAACTCGCTAAACACATGCATTTTTTTATCTGCGCATTTTCTGCCTCTAATGCAAGTCTATGGAGAAAATCTGCACAGAAAACTCAGCATATTCACAAGAGCACATGGGACATCGATGTTATGGATTGGAAAAATGCTCTACAGGTCAGTTTACACAGAGTAATAATCAGTGGGTCTGAGATTGCTATAAATCCCATCCACTTTGCTGGCAATGTAAGACACTGTGGTCTTGATACAGCGAAAATACGCAGAGACAAAGCTCATTGTGGGAAGAAAGCCGATTAGTAAATTTAAGGCTACTTTACACACTGCGATATCGGTCCCGATATCGCTAGTGTGGGTACCCGCCCCCATCTGTTGCGCGACACTGGCAAATCGCTGCCCGTGCCGCACAACATCGCCCAGACCCGTCACACATACCTGCCCGGCGACGTCGCTGTGACCGGCGAACCGCCTCCTTTCTAAGGGGGCGGTCCGTGCGGCGTCAGAGACGTCACTGAGCGGCCGCCCAATAGAAGCGGAGGGGCGGAGATGAGCGGGACGTAACATCCCGCCCACCTCCTTCCTTCTGCATAGCGGCCGGGAGGCAGGTAAGGAGAGCTTCCTCGTTCCTGCGGCGTCACACAGAGCGATGTGTGCTGCCGCAGGAGTGACAAACTACATAGTTACTGCTGCAGTAACGATAATCGAGAATGAACCCCCATGTCACCGATGAGCAATTTTGCACGTTTTTGCAACGATGCAAAATCGCTCATCTGTGTCACACGCAGCAACATCGCTAATGCGGCCGGATGTGCGTCACAAATTCTGTGACCCCAACGACTCCGCATTAGCGATGTCGCAGCGTGGAAAGCCTCCTTTAGAGTTTTATACCAAGCAGAACTGCCCCCAGAAGTGACCTTTTGCTTCTTTCTCCATGTGAAGAAACAGCACCTGTCCACTACAGCAGTGTCTTCCCACTGAAACAAATGGGAAGCTGAGGATTTTGGAGTTGCCAGAAACCGTTCTTTATTCACGTAGTGCATGCACCATGGACATGGCTGGGTATATCCACACACCTTCAAACCTACCTCCATCCTCCTTTTTCTTGATTGACAGCTGTGACTTAACAGGAGCCAGAAGAGAGATGGGAAAGGGCGCTTAAAGGGACTCTCCGCTCAAGACTGTTCCTACCAAGTACAGGCGCTCGTCCATCATGGTGGGGCTGTGATAGACAGCTCTGGCTTCTTAGAGGCAGAGAAGGAGATAGTTAAAAACCAGAAGGTGGGAAGCTGGATATAAATGATCAGGCCCACCATGATAGACGAGCGCCTGTATTGGTGTGAACGGTCACCTGTGCTGAGTCCCTTTAACTGCATGGCCTCGCCCTGGGTTCACCTTGCACTTCATTAGCATATTAGTACAAAGAACAATTGATTTGGCCATGAAAGCCCCCTCCAGCGCTGAAATACAAACCCCACTATGTACCATACAACCTGCGGTGCTGGGCTTAAACTTTTTTTTTTTGCTGACAAACTCTCCACGGCCTTCTGCCCACAGGGTGTTTTTTCTAGTGTTTATTTGTTTTGTTTTTTTTATCAATAAAAGCAAGGAAAAACCTTTTTGTTGCTGAAAAAAGAAGCAGCATGTCAATTGTTTTAGCGTTTTTCTTGCTTTTTCCCCAATTGACCTCAATGGAGTCAGTGAAAAACGCAGGAAAATACACGTCTAATGCCCACGTTGCTTTCTTTTGTGTTATGTGTTTTTTGACGTCACTGGAGTTCCCTGCAATAGAAATGAGCGTTCCTGATGAGCAAAAATCAGAAAAAAAAAATCGTACAATCTTTGGCCGGACCGGGCATCCGATCATTTACCGCAAAAGATCAGTAAATGATCCGATGACATAAACCATCCTCTCCCTGCCCATCAGTCATAACAAGTATTGGCATGTCTGTGACTGGTTGCCGTAAAAAAAAAAAAAAAAAAAAAAAAAAAAAAAGGGGGTTAAACCAGTACATCCTTAGGGCTCGTGCGCACACTGCGTCCTGACCAGTGCAGAAAAAAGCGCATCCGCTGGCAGACTTGACACTGAGTTTTGACAAAAAAAATGCATCCAAAATGCATGTATTTTGGATGCATTTTGCATATGTTTTAGATGCATTTTTGTCAGTGAGGTCCCCTGGCAATTCAGCTCTGCTACATGCCCGCTGACAGCACACAGACACAGCCGGGCGATGTGAATGAACTTGGATGAACTTCACCCGACTTCATGGTCATCCCCCGGCTCTGTCTGTGTGTAGCCTCCTGATTAGCGGTCACCTGTGAAGGACTCACCGGTGACCACAAATCCCGAGTGACTGAAGTGAGCAGCGCGATCAGCGGTGCCGTCACTCAGGTGACCCGCGGCCACAGCTAGAGTCCTCTACCTGAGAGCAGTGGCCGCGGGTCACCTGAGTAACGTCATCGCTGATTGTGCGGCTTACTTCAGTTGCTGCGTGGAGCTGACAGAGAGCGGTCGTGGGCTGTGGCCGCTCGCTGTCAGCTTCATGTAGCAGAGCTGAAAGCGTCGTGGGACCTCATGTGGATTACATCGGACCTGGAGGGGTATTTGGGGATTAATAAAGTGGTGAAAGAGGGTGGGTTTTTTGTCTTTTATTCCAAATAAAGGATTTTTTGGATGTGTGTTTTTGTTTTCTTTAACTTACAGGATAATCATGGAAGGTATCTCTCGGAGACACCTGCCATGATTAACCTAGGACTTAGTGGCAGCTATTGGCTGCTGCCATTAACTCCTTATTACCCCGATTGCCACTGCACCAAGGCAATTCAGGATGAGCCGGGTAGAGTCCCGGGACTGTCGCATCTAATGGATGCGGCAATTATGGGCGGCTGCTGGCTGATATTGTTAGGCTGGGGAACTCCCCATAGCGTGGAGTTCCCCATCCTGAGAATATCAGCCTTCAGCTGTGTGGCTTTACCCTGGCTGGTATCAAAATTGGGGGAGACCTCACATTTTTTTTTTTTTTTTTATTTATTTATTTTACTACACTATTTTACTGCACTATATAGACACGCCCACCAGCGGCTGTGATTGGTTGCAGTGAGACAGCTGTCACTCAGCGTGGGGGCGTGGCTGACTGCAACCAATCATAGGTGCCGGTGGGCGAGGGAAGCAGGGAATACGTGATGGATTAATGAGCGGCCGGCATTTTCAAAAGAGAAGCTGCCACAGTGTGAACGCCGTGCTGCGTCGGGGATCTGTGAATATGAGAGAGGGTGTGAGAGGGAGAGACCAACATGGACAGAGAGAGACCGAAAAGACCTGAATTTATGTCAAATAAACATGCGGATTGCAAGAAAAATGCAGTACAAACTCGCTGCTTAGCATTTTGGTAGTGTTTTTCAACAACTCATTGATTTCAATGGGTGTAGAACGCTACCAAAACGGACAAAAGTGACATGCTGCTTTTTTAAACGCAGAGATTGTCAAATTTTTGACTTTCAAAACCCTGCGTTCAAAAAAGCATCATGCGCACAGATTTTGCATGATTCTCATAGACTTTGCTGGGGAAGCAGAACACATGCATTTGGACAATGTGACGCTGCAGCCTAAAACTATGCGAAAACGCAAGAAAAAAAAAAAAAGCAACGTGCGCACGAGCCCTTAGAGCCCTGCGCACTGTGGACCGACGTATCTGATTGGCTAGTCAGTCCACGCCCCTGGACAGCGTCTGTTGATTGGTTGGAATAACAGGCGCTGTCTCAGGGTCTGTCATGGTATACCAAATTAAATAAAAACAATTGGCGTAGGGCCCTCCTGTAATGATACCAGCACAGATAAAGATGGCTACAGGCTGCAGCCCTCAGTCGTGCGCTTATCTTGGCAGTGTATCAAAATAAAAAGGAACCACATGCGTTTTTTTTTTTAATTTAAGTGAAAAAAAACAAAACAGCATGCGGTCCTCCCTAAGTTTGATATCCAGCTATAGTGAAGCCCGACAGCTGGGGGCTGGTATTCTCAGCCTTGGTAGACCTATGGTTATTAGGCCCCCCCCCCCCCCCCCCCAGGCTAAGAATAGCAACCTGCAGCAGCATGGGATTGTAGCATCCATTAGACATGACAAGCCCGGCGCTTTATCCGGCTCTTCCCTATTGCCTTGGTGCGGTGGCAATCTGGGTAATGAGGAGTTAATAGCAGCCCACAGTTGTCACTAAGCTCTAGATTAGTAATGGCAGGCGTCTGTAAGACACCCCCTCATCACTAATGCAGTGAAAGCTGAGTCCCGGGTGTAACATCCGCTGGAGACCCGGCAGTAAGCACAGGGGTACAGCACCTGAACTTCTGCGATTGCCATGAGGAAAAAAAAAAAGCAGAGGTGGGGGGGGGGGGGGTATTGGCAGGGGAACAGAAAAAACCCACAAAAGCATGAAAAAAAGCACATTTTTCAGTAGTTTTTTTTCCTGACAGGACATTTTTTTTTTCTTTCATGTTGCTTTTTTTTTTGTCATGGCAATCACGGGGGTTCTGGGATATAAGCACTGTACCCCTGCAATTGCTGCTGGCTCTCCAGCTGATGTTACAGCAGGGACACAGCTCTCACTGCCCGGAGCGGTGCTTGCACCTCTCCCTGGTGATCAAGTTCCTGGAAAGTGATCACTGGGGCCCGAACGCTGCCATAGTAACCCTGGGTCATCACCATGAACTACGGATCACCTCACAGATCAGGGCACCTACGTCACCGGACTTCCTACCAGAAAAGTCCCGTGGTAAAGACCGCGAGGCGTATGTGCAGGAAAACCCTGTGACATTCATTCTAGTGGATCTGCAGGAAACCCCGATGATCCACCGGCATGAACGCGATTCACCTTGTGACGTCACTCAGGTTACCTGCAGTCACACGTGAACGTCCAGCTGTGACAGTCACTAACCTGAGTGACATCACCGCTAAGCGTGGCTCTCTCTCTGCCTGCAGTTACAGCGCTCAGTAATCTTCCATGATTGTCCGCTGTAAGTTCAGATGTAGCAGTGCTGTCAGGAGGCGGGGTATGACGGCAGCCAATAGATATGCTGGTGGGCGGGGAAAGCAGTGAATATTCAATAGAGATAATTGTTGGGCCCTGAAGTAACACTGCATCTGCGGGGGCTCTAAGTATGTACTGCTTCAACCCTTTTTTTTTTATATAATATATTATATATATATATATATATATATATATATATATATATATATATATATATATATATATATATATATATATATATATATATATATATATATATATAGTGGCCAGTCACAGCCATGCGAATTAATTGCCATTGCGATAATTTGCGGTAAATGAACAGATGTCCAACCTCGATTTGGCCAAAGATCATACGATTTTTTTTCTGATTTTTGCTGATCAGGATCGCTCATTTCTATTGCAAGGAACTCCAGTGACGTCAAAAAGCACATAAAAAAAAAAAAGCAATGTGAGCATTACACATGCGTATTTTCCTGCGTTTTTCACTGACTCCATTGGAGTCAACTGGGGGAAAAAGCTGAAGAAAAACACTAAAATAACTGACATGCTGCTTCTTTTTCCAGGAACAAAAAAGCAACAGAAAAAGAAACAACGTGGCACAGCAAATCACGATTCTCATAGACTTTGCTGGGATGTTTTTTCTTTGCTTTTGATAAAAAAAATAAATAAAAAATAAACGCTAGAAAACTGCTAAAAAAAAAAAAGCCCTGGGGGAACAAGACCTAAGGGCACAGTTCCACTTGTGTCTTGCACGGACGAGTGTAATCCGATAAAACATTGGACTGCACTTGCACCAGTGCAAAACTATGGGGCAGTGTCCATCTGCGATAGATTTCTCATGCCACAGCGGCATACGGAATGAATACCAGCATGCTGCGTTTGGCAGCGATTCCCGGCTCACACCCCCCCATGCAAGTCTATGGGAGCGTGTGAAACATCGCACTGCACTCGGAATACATGGGATACACGAAAAGACAGGCCGGGGAGGAGATGGGGAGAAAGTGTTCCCTCCCTCTTCTCTGCAGGTGTGATACTATTGCAAGATCGGATCACAGTCGCAGTAGAGGGTCATTAGCATATCGCTCTCCTTAAAGGGAACCTGTCAGGTACAATATGCACAGAGGACCATGAGCAGTTCTGGGTGTATATTGCTAATCCTGCCTAACCGCCCCTGTATACACTAGCATAGATAGAGATCTTTAGAAAGTGTTTCTAACAATCTTTTACTGTATGCTAATGAGCGAGGAGAGTAGCCCCAAGGGCGTTATTTCCCTTGCTAGTTGCCCCCATTAGCATGTTGGTACTCCCCTGTGGGTGTGGTAGCGTCAGAGGATGATCTCACTCACCTCTCTGCCGCCATCGCGTCCAACGCTGGATTTCAGCTCACTGCGCATGATCATGTGCACTATGAAGCCGGGTGTAGGCGTCCTGCTTTCAGACTGGAGTAGAGCACATGACCAAATCTCCGGGGTCATGCGCACTGAGCTGAAATCCAGCGTTGGACGCGATGGCGGTGGAGAGGTGAGTGACATCATCCTCTGACGCTGCACATTCATTAGCATGATAGCATGCCCACAGGGGCGTACTAACATGGTGAAAGGGCTGACTAGCAAGGGAAGCAACGCCCAGGGGACTAGTCCCTGCACTCATTAGCATACGATATAAGAGATCTTTAGTAATCTTTTTCTAAAGATCTCTGTATCTATGCTCCTGTATACAGGGACGGTTAGGCAGGGATTAGTAATATACACACAGAACTGCTCATGGTCCTGTGTGCATACTGCACCTGACAGCTTCCCTTTAAGTGGAACCGGACCCTAAAGTGTATGAGCTAGCCGCACCTGCACAGCTGTGTAATGTCTGCAGGCTGTCCCGCGCTCGGGCACTGAATGGGGGAACATGTGTGTGGAAGGCCTGGATACACCGCGCACGGAGTGCAGGACAATGAGAAGACCGAAGGGAAGAGACCCGGAACACCACACAGTGACCACCACCAGATACGTACTGACTGCAGGAGAACACGCCCACACACGCACCGTACGCTACGGGCCGCCAGCTCGCCAGGGGCTCGGGAATTGGAACACCGCCCTATAGCTCACCACGCGCGCACACGCCCATTACCGTATTCCTTCTTCCCGCCGGCCTCCCTTCACCACCAGTCAGAGGAATGTGGGCGGGCGTGGTCAGATTGAAAGTGGGCGGGGCCTCCATATTAAAGCGGCGCTGAAGCCTCCAGAGGGAGGTTCCTGTGTCTAGTAGGCGGCGCGGAGTAGGGTTGCGCCAAACTGCGCATGTGTGGTCTCCGCGTATATTATCATTGCAGTGGGTTGTTATGTGGGTTTCCGCTCGTCAGCAGCTAAATGTCCGTGTATAACAATACAGGGAGCAGGCCGGCTGCATTGCCAGACTTGTGGCTGATTTTCTGATGTGAGAACATTTCCCTGGGGCAGGTTTTTTCTTTTTTACTGCTCACCCTCCTCGGGTCCAGGGCTGAGTTTCTGCTGCTATTCTGATGACCGTGCTGCAGCCATTGACTGAGATTAGTGGTTCCTCTCGTGTTGTTAGAGCTGCTGAGCTCAGTTGATTGGCTGCAGCGCTGTCAGTGTGCCTTCAGTGCTGCAAACTTGGAAGCAGACACAGATCGGCAGCATACAACACTGGACCCGGGAAGGGTGAGGAAAACCTAACTCATCCACATAATAGCAGTAGATCACCATGTAATAGAAATGGAGCAACCCTCCAAAATTGTTGGCTCGTTCTGTACATCGTAGACTTTACTATTTCTAATGATGAGTGGGCACTACCATGCTCAGGTGCTCAGTACTGGTAACTAGCAGTGATGAGTGGGCACTACCATGCTCAGGTGCTCAGTACTGGTAACTAGCAGTGATGAGTGGGCACTACCATGCTCAGGTGCTCAGTACTTGTAACTAGCAGTGATGAGTGGGCACTACCATGCTCAGGTGCTCAGTACTGGTAACTAGCAGTGATGAGTGGGCACTACCATGCTCAGGTGCTCAGTACTGGTAACTAGCAGTGATGAGTGGGCACTACCATGCTCAGGTGCTCAGTACTCGTAACTAGCAGTGATGAGTGGGCACTACCATGCTCAGGTGCTCAGTACTGGTAACTAGCAGTGATGAGTGGGCACTACCATGCTCAGGTGCTCAGTACTTGTAACTAGCAGTGATGAGTGGGCACTACCATGCTCAGGTGCTCAGTACTGGTAACTAGCAGTGATGAGTGGGCACTACCATGCTCAGGTGCTCAGTACTGGTAACTAGCAGTGATGAGTGGGCACTACCATGCTCAGGTGCTCAGTACTGGTAACTAGCAGTGATGAGTGGGCACTACCATGCTCAGGTGCTCAGTACTGGTAACTAGCAGTGATGAGTGGGCACTACCATGCTCAGGTGCTCAGTACTGGTAACTAGCAGTGATGAGTGGGCACTACCATGCTCAGGTGCTCAGTACTGGTAACTAGCAGTGATGAGTGGGCACTACCATGCTCAGGTGCTCAGTACTGGTAACTAGCAGTGATGAGTGGGCACTACCATGCTCAGGTGCTCAGTACTGGTAACTAGCAGTGATGAGTGGGCACTACCATGCTCAGGTGCTCAGTACTGGTAACTAGCAGTGATGAGTGGGCACTACCATGCTCAGGTGCTCAGTACTGGTAACTAGTGATGAGTGGGCACTACCATGCTCAGGTGCTCAGTACTGGTAACTAGCAGTGATGAGTGGGCACTACCATGCTCAGGTGCTCAGTACTGGTAACTAGCAGTGATGAGTGGGCACTACCATGCTCAGGTGCTCAGTACTGGTAACTAGCAGTGATGAGTGGGCACTACCATGCTCAGGTGCTCAGTACTGGTAACTAGCAGTGATGAGTGGGCACTACCATGCTCAGGTGCTCAGTACTGGTAACTAGCAGTGATGAGTGGGCACTACCATGCTCAGGTGCTCAGTACTGGTAACTAGCAGTGATGAGTGGGCACTACCATGCTCAGTACTGGTAACTAGCAGTGATGAGTGGGCACTACCATGCTCAGTACTGGTAACTAGCAGTGATGAGTGGGCACTACCATGCTCAGGCGCTCAGTACTGGTAACTAGCAGTGATGAGTGGGCACTACCATGCTCAGGTGCTCAGTACTTGTAACTAGCAGTGATGAGTGGGCACTACCATGCTCAGTACTGGTAACTAGCAGTGATGAGTGGGCACTACCATGCTCAGTACTGGTAACTAGCAGTGATGAGTGGGCACTACCATGCTCAGATGCTCAGTACTAAATTACTGGTGTTCCAGCTTTCAGCCTTTGGTGTAACGCAGCATTATGGATGTGATCCATAACACCGGCATAACTGTCGATGCGTAATGCCTTTTGCTTTTGTTTTATAATATATTCGATCTTGTCAGATTCAATTTTGACATAACTGTCAACAATAAATTGTTGCGTCAACTTCCCAGCATTTAACCCCATCAGCCCCAGAGCGTTTTCCGTTTTTGCGTTTTTGTTTTTTTGCTCCCCTTCCTCCGAGAGCCGTAACTTTTTTATTTTTCCGTCAATCTTGCCATATGAGGGCTTGTTTTTTGCGGGACGAGTTGTACTTTTAAATGAAACAATAAGTTTTACCATATAGTGTACTGGAAAACAGCAAAAAAATTCCAAGTGTGGAAAAACTACAAAAAAAGTGTGATCACACAATAGTTTTTGGGATATTTTATTCACTGTGTTCACTATATGGTAAAACTGATGTATCTATGTGATGCCTGAGGTTGGTGCGAGTTTGTAGATACCAAGCATGTATAGGTTTACTTGTATCTAAGGGGTTAAAAAAATTCACAAGCTTGTCCAATAAAAGTGGCGTACGTTTTGTGGCATTTTCCGAAACCCGTAGCGTTCTCATTTTTTAAGATCTATGGCTCAGTGGCTTATTTTTTGCGTCTCGAGCTGTTGTTTCTAATGGTACCATTTTTGCGCAGATGCTACGTTTTGATCGCCTGTTATTGCATTTTGTGTAAAACTTGCAGCGACCAAAAACCGTAATTTTGGCGTTTGGAATTTTTTTGCCGCTACGCCACTTACCAATCAGATTAATTGATTTTATATTTTGATAGGGCATTTGTGAATGCGGCGATACCAAATATATGTGTATACTTTTTTTTTAATTTTTTTAACCCTTTAATTTTCAATGGGGTGAAAGGGGGGTGATTTGAACTTTTAGAGGTTTTTTTTTTTTTTTAATTACTAGTCCCCCTAGGGGGCTATGTGGATCAACAATGCGATCGCTCTGCCTTATCTGCTGATCACAGCTACACAGATGTAAACAGCAGATATGCTCACTTTCTGCTACACTCGGCTCCGGGCCGAGTGAAACCGAAAGTGACTCATGATAGCTACAGGCGTCATCACATGACCCTGTGTTACCATGGCAACCACCGAAAGTCACGTGACTTCCTGGGGGGGTGGCGGTAAGTGAAAATAATGGCCGCGCACATATATATCTAGCTGTTAGACTTTGGCAGCGAGATGTAAGGGGTTAAATGTTGCGGGTGGAATGCGATTCCACTCGTAACATGCAGGCACACATGTCAGCTGTTAAAAACAGCTGATATGTGCGCGGATCGCCGCTACCTGCCCACGGCAGGGGGCGGGGATTAACCTCACACGATCCATGACGGATAGATCAGTCATGGGTCGTGAAGGGGTTAAAAGGGGATTGAACTCGTCATGAATGGCAAGCCTGTATGCATAGTACTGCAGCAGGGTGATTTTTTTTTTTTTCTAGTTGATCTTGATCTACTGGTATGGATGGTAAATTAATGTCACCTATTCCTTGTTGTGGCACACTTAAGGGGGCTGTACACGCAGCGATATCGCTAGCGAGTGTACCCGCCCCGTCGTTTGTGCGTCACAGGCAAATCGCTGCCCGTGGCGCACAATATCCTTAGAAGCCGTCACACGGGACTTATCTGCCTAGTGATGTCGCTGTGGCCAGCGAACCGCCTCCTTTCTCAGGAGTCGGTTCGGGCGGCGTCACTAAGTGGCCGCCCAATAGAAGCGTAGGGGCGGACGAGCGGTCGTAACATCCCGCCCACCTCCTTCCTTCCTTCCTCATTGCCGGAGGCTGCAGGTAAGCTGTAGTTCGTCGTTCCCGAGGTGTCACACATAGCGATATGTGCTGCCTCGGGAACGAGGAACAACCTGCGTCCTCAACAATCAACGATTTTTTAAAAATGAACGACGTGTCAACGATGGACGATTTGGTGAGTATTTTCCATAGTTAGCGGCCGCTCGTTGGTGTCACACGCAATGACGTCGCTAACAATGCCGGATGTGTGTCACGGAATCTGTATCGTTAGATACGTCGTTGCATGTGACAGGGCCTTTAGGGCAGTTGGAGTTATTAAATTTATTGTCCATCCACTGTCCCCGTAAGGGAATAGAAGTGGATATGTCATTGCATCACATTTTCTGTGAAAAAAGCCGATTTGAAGTGTTTTGTTTTCACTTTTCAGGTGAACTCTGATGTCTCTGTTATATGGGGGTTCACCCTTTGCATTTTGATAAATTATAGTTACTTCATTGCACCTTGGTGCATTGTAGCGCCTCTGGTCAACATTGTAGTCATTTATGTGCTCCCATTGATGCCAAAGCAAGAGAGCTATTGTATTCCCTTATATTAGCCATAAAGTTATTGGAGTGCTGATGCTCTCCTTTCATCAACTTTACTAATTGATCATCCATACGAATGGGACATAATTGGATGCGCCTTCTTTTGCAGCAGGAAGGGAATGTTTTGTCCTGCGCCATTTCGTCTTTGAAATGTTTAGATTGGCAGAACTGACATCGAAATGTCAGTTTGCCAGCATAGTGCTCTTCAATACGTGTCTCATCAGTTTGATTGAGAATCCCTCTAGCGGCAAATGTAACTTACCGTCGTTGAGTGGCTCTTGCTTTTGGACACGTATTCTATCTTGTTCTCGTCTTTGTGAAATTAGTGCGTCCGTTTGTGCATTGCGTGCAGCATTAGATGTTCTATATCAGGGGTCTCAAACACGCGGCCCCGATGCCCGTGCCCCTGTTCACTATTGCGGCAGGTGCAGGGGCCGCAGCCACTGTCTGCGCTTTGTCAGATGAATGTATTGCCGGTGCTGCGCTCTCGCGCTGGCAATACAATCATCTGACATAAATCGCTGAGGGGCTTCGGCCCCTGCCGCGATAGTCACCGGGGGCACGGGCCTGGGGGCCGCACGAAGCAGAAGTGAGGCAGCGGATGGAACGCGGGATAGGTGAGCATAATGGTGGTTTTATTTTGTGTGTATGTGAAGAATGGTTTAACCCCTTAGTGACCTATGACGTACTGGGTACGTCATGGCTCCCTGGTACTTAAGGACCCATGACGTACCTAGTACGTCATGGCGAAATCGCGGCCCCGGTGGCTGCGATCGCTTTGCAAGTACCTTAGATTCGGGGAGGAGGGGACCTCTGCCTGACTTCAGGAGGGGTGGTGTCTCCTTCCCGGACCTACAGAGGCTGTGATTGGCTGAGCGGCGTTCGTCAGCCAATCACAGCCACTGTAATCAGCCATTGAATTCCAGCCAAGATCATTGGCTAGAGCTGGGTGACGTGTTTCACCCGCCCCTAGCTCTGATTGGAGAGACCGGCCTTGTGACCGATCTGTCCAATCACTGTGGATCTGGGGCCAGAGACCGCTCCCCTCAGCTTCACTCCGGCGTCTGTTACTATAGAATGGGGACAAGGCTGTGGACATTACTATAGGATGGGGACAAAGTGGGCACATTACTATAGGATGGGGACATTACTACAGGATAGGGGCATTACTACAAGGGGACAAGGATGGGAAACATTACTATAGAATAGGGATAAGGCTGGGGACATTACTATAGGATGGGGACAAGGTGGGCACATTACTATAGAATGGGGATATTACTATAGGATGGGACAGTACTATAGGATGGGGACATTGCTACAAGGGGACAAAGATGGGGAACATTACTAAAGGATGGGGGACAAGGATGGACACATTACTATAGATTGGGGACATTACCATAGGATGGGGACCAGGATGAACACATTAGTACAGAATGGCCACATTACGATAAGATGGGGACAAGGCTCGGGACATTACTATAGGATGGGGATAAGGATGGGCACATTACTATAACATGGGGACAAGGATGAGGCACATTAATACAAGATAGGGACAAGGATTGGGAATATTACTTTAGGATGGGTACAAGGATGAGCACATTACTGTAGGATGGGGCACGTTACAACAAGATGGGGAACATTACTAAAATATGTTGGTCAAAATTTCTATGTTGGTCAAAATTTCTATATAGTGCTAATTGTTAGACTTAAGGGTACTTTACACGCTGTGACATTGCTAGCGATGTCGCGTGCGATACCTCCCGCCCCCGTCGTTTTAACGATATGTGGTGATCGCTGCCGTAGCGAACATTTTCGCTATGGCACTGTCACGCACATACCTTATCAGCGACGTCGCTGTGACCGCCGAACAATCCCTCCCTCAAGGGGGAGGTGCGTTCGGCATCATAGCAATGTCACTGCGGCGTCACTAAGCGGCCGGCCAATAGGGGCGGAGATGAGCGGGACGTAACATCCCATCCACCTCCTTCCTTCCGCATTGCCGGTGGACGCAGGTAAGGAGATGTTTGTCGTTCCTGCGGTGTCACACACAGCGATGTGTGGTGCCGCAGGATTGACGAACAACATCGTACCTGTTGCAGCAGCGATATTAAGGAAAGGAGCGACGTGTCAACGATCACCGTTTTTGAGCGATTTTTCGATCGTTGATTGTCGCTCCTTGCTGTCACACGCTGTGATGTCGCTACCGGCGCCGGATGTGCGTCACTAATGACGTGACCCCGACGATATATCGGTAGCGATGTCACAGCGTGTAAAGCACCCTTTTAGTTACAAGAAGTAATAAAATGGAAATAAAATATATATTTAAACAAAGAATGTACACGTTTGCTATAATAAACAAGTGAAACAATTTTTCAATATCAGTGATCCAAAGGTGTGTAAAAAAAAAAATAATAAATAAAAAATAAATTATATGGTACCAATAAAAATGTCACTTTGGACTTCCTGTTCCTGCACTGAGATGTGAGGAGGGAGAAGGAGCAGCTCCATACAGCCCCTGCAATATACAGCGACCTACAGAAGCAAACAGCACCCTTGATCAACATAGAGAGGCTGCACTAAATTTCCAGCTGTCAGTGCATGGATCGTTATCTCCTCAGAAGTGGAGGAACACCATTCAAGCCCAGAGCAGAGGGAGGAGGGGGTGAGTGGAGATAACATGGCGCCCACAGTGAGGAGGAAGGAGGGGGAGGAGGAGGGAGAGGAACCACAAGGGCAGCTGCAGCAATGTGCAGGAGGCCAAGATAACAGAAGAATTCATGTATGCAGAGTGGTACAGAGACATTGGGCTTGGGGGAAATATGAGATTGATTACAAAAGGCTGGCAAAAGAAGTGGCAGATCATCTGACAGCAGAAATCAGAGAGGCAATAGCAGCTTCAGTGAAGAAGGCTTTGGCTGCGCTGCAGGAGGATGTGGAGCACCATGATATGAGACTGACAGAGATAGAGCAAGAGTTTCTGATGCTTAAGAGAATCTGACAAGATTGGAGGGCAGATTTAAGGAGCTAAACACTAAAGGGGGCTTTACATGGTAGCGATATCGCTAGCAATTTGTAGCGATAGCGAGCGTGTAAGTACTCGCCCCCGTCGCGCATGCGATTGTTTGTGATCGCTGCCGTAACGAACATTATCGCTACGGCAGCGTCACACGTACTTACCTGGTCGGAGGCGTCGCTGTGACTGCCTAACAATCCCTCCTTCAAGGGGGAGGGACGTTCGGCATCACAGCGACGTCACCGCAACGTCACTAAGCGGCCGGCCAATCAAAGCGGAGGGGCGGAGATGAGCGGGACGTAACATCCCGCCCACCTCCTTCCTTCTGCATTGCGTCCGGCGGCAGGTAAGGAGACATTCCTTGCTCCTGCGGTGTCACACACAGTGATGTGTGCTGCCGCATGAGCGATGAACGACCTGGATAAAGAATTCACCATTTCTGAGGTCGCTTAAGGTCGCTGGTCAGTGTCACACGCTGCGATATCGTTAATGACGCCGGATGTGCGTCACTAACAACTTGACCCAGACGACAAAACATTAACGATATCGTAGCGTGTAAAGCCCCCTTAATTCTCAGCTTATGAAGGATAAAATAGAAGATCTTGAAAACATATCTAGGAGGAATAACTTAAGGCTGGTGGGTCTGCCTGAGACAGTGACAACAAAATATTTGGACTCAATCTGTGAAAAAGAATTACCCCAGGCTTTAGGCTTACCACATAGCTGCGGTGTAGAAAGAGCGCACAGAGTGGGACCCATAAGGGAGCAAAGAGATGGTCACAGTAACAATGATAATACCTCCAGGCAAGGTGAAATGTCCAGAGCAAGACAGGTTATTATAAAATACCTGGAATACAAAGATAAAGAAGAAATTCTATGGGCCTTCAGGAATAGGAAACAGGTGTGTGTGTGTGTGTGTGTGTGTGTGTGTGTGTGTGCGCACACACAGGGGGTGATGGGGGGGGGGTGCAGTGTGTGTGTAGGGGGTGATGGGGGTGCATTGTGTGTGTATATGTGTAGGGGGTGATGGGGGGTGCAGTGTGTGTGTGTGTGTGTGTGTGGTGGGTGATGGGGGGGTGCAGTGTGTGAGTGATGGGGGGTGCATTTTGTGTGTGTGTGTGTGTGTGTGTGTGTGTAGGAGGTGATGGGGGGGTGCAGTGTGTGTGTGTAAGGGGTGATGGGGGGGGTGCAGTGTGTGTGTGTGTGTGGGTGGGTGGAGTAATGGGGGGTGCATTGTGTGTGTGTATGGTGATGGGGGTGCATTTTGTGTGTGTGTGTGTGTGTGTGGGGGGGGGTTGATGGGGGGGTTGCAGTGTGTGTGATGGGGGGTGCATTGTATTGTATGTTTGTGCATGGAGTAATGGGTGGTGCATTTTATTTGAGTGTGTGTGTGTGTGTGTGTGTGTGTGTGGGGGGGGGGTTGATGGGGGGGTTGCAGTGTGTGTGATGGGGGGTGCATTGTATTGTATGTTTGTGCATGGAGTAATGGGTGGTGCATTTTATTTGAGTGTGTGTGTGTGTGTGTAAGAAGCAGTATTGTGTGTGTGTGTGTGTGTGTGTGTGTGTGTGTGTATGAATTAGAGCAGTCTGTGCGGCCCCCCAGAACTATATGGGTCCCCCAGAGCGCTATGTCACCCATCCCAGTAATGAGTACACCACCACTGTTTGCCACTCCAGTAACGTCTATGCCCTCTGCCCCTCCTGTAATGTATATATTGTAGCCCCCAGCCCCTCCTGTGATGTATATACAGCAGTGCTGTCAGTGTGCAATCATGTCTGTTAGTGACAGCCATCGTGAAACACAGCCACATGTCCTGAAGGAGCTGGACGGAAACAAGCGGGAGAGGTGAGTGAGGCTGCTGGCGACTTCCCCATATTAATACCTGTAAGGGCTCATGCGCACATAACTGCTGAATATTCTGCAGCGATTTGACAGCACATGTGCGCGTCAAACGCTGCAGAAACACTGGATAATGGATGCAGTTTTTCTGTACAAAAAAAGCCGATTTCATGCGCTGTGGCTGCTGCCCCCACCATAGACAGAGTGGGAGAAGCATCCATAGCGCACGGAATAATTGACATGCTCATTTTATGAACGCACAGATTTGGGTCAACATTTTAGCATCCAAATCGCTGCGTTCATAAAAGCAATGTGCGCACGTGTCATGCACAATCTACATAGATTGTGCAGGGGACGCAGGACGCATGCAGTTACACTGCAGTGCTACACGCAGCGTAAATGCATGGAATTACGCAACGTGCGCACGAGCCCTAATGCGTCTGTGTCTGCATATATGTCAGTGTATATGACTGTGCATATATTTGTCTGTTTATATGTATTTTTCTGAATTTGTCTTCAAATATGTATATGTACGTATGCCTGTATGTGTATGTGCGTGTCTGTGTGTGGATGGGGTCCACTGAGATTCTTTCACCTAGAGGCCACAAAAACCTGGAGCCGGCCCTGGCTGCCTTAACATTGGGATCAATAAAAAATATGTGAGTGAGGCTGCTTTTACACATCCGTTTTTTGCTGAGTGGCACAATACGGCGCTTTGCAAAAAAACGCAAACGTTTTTACCACCGGTTGCGTTTTTTCCGCATAGACTTGCATTAGCGCCGTATTGTGCCGCATGGCCTTGCGTTGCATCCGTTTTTTGCCGGATGCAGCATATTTAGCCCATGCGTCGGCCGAATGGAACGTTGCCTGGCACGTTTTTGTGCGGCGGAAAAACCGCAAGGATCCGGCGCGATGCGGCGCAATTTACAATGCAAGCCTATGGACGCCGGATGCAGTTTTTTGAACTGCGCATGCTCAGTATCAAGCCACATCCGTCAAAAAACGGACGGGCCGCATGGAAAAACTTATGCAACGGATCCGTTTTTTTCGCCGCATCCATTGCATAGGTTTTTGAGCCGGATTGAGCCGCAGTGCAAAAAACGGATGTGTGAAAGCAGCATAACTCTACTTTCTGTGTATGTGACTGCTATGAGTTATCCTGGAGTGTATCTGTATTGTACTGTAAATCTGAATGTGGCAGAACAGGATAAGATAAATGTTCATTGGATTTATATCTAAATGCTACAGTTCGCGCTCTATGGTTATGACTAAAAATGTTAATGTTATGGGGCCCCCACCAGATTTTCTTCCCAGGGGCCCCCACCAACCTTAAAGGGAACCTGTCAGCAGAAATTTCGCCCAAAACCTAAAAGATTCCCCCTCTGCAGCTCCTGGGCTGCATTCTAGCAAGGTTCCTGTTATTATTGTACCCCCTGTGAGACCAAAATAAAGACTTTATAAAGTCTTACCTTTTCGTATGGCAATCTTTTTTTATAGTCACGGGGGCGGGCTTTCTGGCATCCGTTATTCTCCCACCTGGTCCTTTATGCCGTCCCCCATCGCTCCTTTGCATAGCTGATGACGCCGCCCACTGCTCCAGCGGTCCCCGCGCATGCCCAGTGCCAGTCTCACGGGACTGAGCAGTGTGACCGCTGGTGACATGTGCGCGGGCACGACATTATGGGCGGCGCTGTGATTGTCATCAGCAAGTACCCGCCCATAATGTCGTACCTGTGCTTTCCCCTCTACCTCCACCGTTCTGCGCAAGCACTGGCCATATGACCCCACGTCACCTCTTACCCATCTTTCCCTGGAGCAGGAAATAGATGGGAGGTGACGTGAGGCCATATGGCCAGCGCTCGCGCAGAACAGTGGAGGCAGAGGGGAAAGCACGGGCACAACATTATGGGCGGGTACTTGCTGATGACAATCACGGCGCTGCCCATAATCTCGTGCCTGCGCACACGTCACCAGCGGTCCCACTGCTCAGTCTCGTGAGACTGGCGCTGGGCTTGCGCGGGGACCGCTGGAGCAGTGGGCGGCGTCATCAGCTATGCAAAGGAGCGATGGGGGACGGCATAAAGGACCAGGGGGAACCTTTTAGGTTTTGGGCGAAATTTCTGCTGACAGGTTCCCTTTAATCTGGCCCTGCTCATTGCGCACAAACACGTCCAAATTAGGTATATTGATATGCCCATCTTTGCTGAAGCGATGAGAGATCAGTGCTGAGCAAAATACTGACAACCAATGAGTGTGCAGAGGGCGGAGCTGGACTGTGAGGCCGGGTGGTGCCAGCTCTGACTGTGAGGTTTGGCATAGGAAGTTATCATGTTTGGTTGAGCTGAATGTAAACAAAGTGTGCAGAGAATAAAGGGATAATTCAAGAGGAACAAAAGTTAGAAAGGAAAAAAAAATAACGTAGCGGTGATTTATATGACAATACAGCACAGATTAGCTTAAAAACATTTTTTGAGTTTGTCGGACAACTCCTTAAGCTGAGTTCACACATCCAGTAATTATCCGTTGGCATGGATCTGTCAGATCCGTTGGGGAAAAAAGTTTTGCAAACACAACTTTTTTTTTTTTTTTTTTTTTATCCTTTTAGGTTCACATCAATTTTTAAAGCTGATAAAGAAGCCTTTTTCTAAATAACTTTTTCCAATTCTGCCTGTCACAGCATCTCATGTGCTTGCAGCGATCTGTTAAGTGGTGAAGGTGAAAGTGCTTTCAATGCTGGGCTGTGATATGCAGTGACACTCCGTCCACAGCCCACAGAGACTGGGTCACGCCTTGGTGATGTTGGGTCAACTTCCAATTCCGGACGTTGATGTGAGATCACCGGACATCAGAGGTCACTGAGCTGGGGCTCGCGTGATGGTGATAGTCACTCAAAGGCAGAATAGTCAAAAGAAAGTATTTAGATTTTAAGCTGATAAAGAAGGTTTTTTTTTTTCTATGTGGCCACTATACTTTGTAGAGGACACATCTTTAAATAACTTTCTGCTAAATCTTTTTTTTTTTTTTTTTTTCTCCACGTGGAGTCTATGGAGGATGGTTGCATTAACGGATTGCTATTTACCCTCTGTTGTTCTTGCTTCTGTAACATTTTTTTCTTACCACATCTGTTAAAGATGGAAGATAAATAGAAATCTGTTAACGGATATGTCCTCCATAGACTCCCATGGTAAAGAAAACTGATCCTGCAGAAATCATTTTCCTAAAGGATGATTACAGGACACGTGGACTCAGCCTAATTCTGCCTTATGTGGCATTCCTTGTTCACTACCCTTCTCAGATCTCATAAAGAACAACCATCAGTTTAAATCTCAGCTTAAAACGCCATGCATGGCCTGGGCACCGATCTCCTGACCTGCATCCTCATATATGCTATGAGGCTGCTGAGGTCAGGTCAGGAGACTTATGGCCAGTCCACTCACTACGGTCCAAGTGCAGACCGGTTTTCACCGACTGCTGAATGAGCCTTAAAGGGAATTTGTCAGCAGGTTTTTGCTCCCCCATCTGAGAGCAGCAGCTGGGGGAGGGGCAGCTGTGCTGGGGGAGAAAATGGTCAGACGGATGGAGGAGCTTTTAAACTAGGATCGGGGGGGGGGGGGAGGGAGGGTAGTGGAGCAAATAAGGGGATAGAGCAGATAGAGACAGGGAGACGGTAGGGGTCAATGAAGGATTAGGGGGGGATGGGACATACAAGGAACGTAGGGAGGCTAGGAGTAATAAAGGTGTTAATAGGATTAAATGTCTACTGGCAAATGCAAGAAGTCTTGCAAACAAAATGAATGAATTGGAGACTCTTATGTCAACCATGGATTATGATGTGGTGGGCATTACGGAAACCTGGCTGGATGAAAGCCATGACTGGGTGACAAACATACAGGGTTATAGTACATTTAGGAAGGACAGGAAAGGCCAAAAAGGTGGTGGGGTGTGTATATTTATTAAATCTAACCTAAAACCTGTGTTGTATGATGACATTGAGGGGAACAGCAACAATGTAGAGTCAGTATGGGTAAATGTACATGGGGAGGGGAATAATGGAAAAATGCTAATTGGAGTTTGCTATAAGCCTCCTAACATACCTGAACAGGTAGAGGGTGAAATGCTGGAACAAATTGAAAAGGCAGCTAATAATAATAATAATCGGGTTCTTATTATGGGGGATTTCAACTATCCAGACATACAGTGGGACATAGAATCTTCTGGTTCTGCTAAAAGCTGTAAGTTCTTATCTACCATTCAAGACCATTTCCTCTCTCAGATGGTAGGTGAACCGACCAGGGGAGATAATTTGCTAGATCTGGTCCTGTCAAATAGACCGGATACAATTTCAGATCTACAGGTCCGGGAGCACTTGGGCACCAGCGATCATAATATGGTAAGCTTCAACATAATATTCAATAGAACATTTCAAAGGGGGAATGCTAAAACCTGGAATTTTAGGAAAGCTGATTTCAACAAATTAAGGGAAGAGCTTAAATGTGTAGATTGGGACAAAGTCATGGTAACTTGGGATACCGAACATAAATGGGGTAAGTTTAAGGATATACTACTAGAGTCCTGTAAAAAACGTATACCCTCTGGTAATAAAATGTCCAGGAATAAAAAGAAACCACTATGGATAAATAAGACTGTACAAAGTATAATAAAACAAAAACAAAGGGCATTTAAAATCTTAAAGGCTGAGAATACAGAAATAGCATTGCAGGAGTATAAAGATATCAATAGGAAATGTAAAAAAGAAATCAAACAAGCAAAATTAGCTACTGAAACAAAAATCGCCAATGACATTAAAATAAATCCCAAAATCTTTTATAAATACATTAATGCCAAAAGGAAAACAAAGGATAGTATCGGCCCCTTAAAATATAATAACAAGTTAGTTATGGAGGACAAACCAAAGACTGAGATATTAAATAGGCATTTCTCATCTGTATTCACCAAGGAACTGACTGTACCAGGGATCATTCAACAAGTGAAAAATCAAAGTCCACCACCCGATATAATTAATTTAACACAAGATGAAGTACGCCTACGTCTGAGTAAATTAAACATTGACAAATCCCCAGGGCCAGATGGCATTCATCCACGAATATTGAGGGAATTGAGCTCCGTAATCGACAGACCGCTGTATCTCATCTTTTTAGACTCACTTGTAACAGGGTTGGTGCCTCAGGATTGGAGGATTGCTGATGTGGTACCGATATTTAAGAAAGGTAAGAGGGTAGATCCAGGCAACTACTGTCCAGTAAGCCTGACATCAGTAGTATGCAAAGTTTTTGAGGGCATTTTAAGGGATGACATGCAAAAATATATTGCAGAAAATAATATGATAACTGACAAACAGCATGGATTCATGAAAGATAAGTCGTGTCTAACCAACCTGTTGGGGTTCTATGAGGGGGTAAGTTCAAACCTGGATATTGGTAATGCAGCTGATGTGATTTATTTGGACTTTGCAAAGGCATTTGATACTGTACCACATAATAGCCTTAAACTAAAGCTCCAGAAGCAAGGAATAGGGGACACAATATGCAATTGGGTAAGGAATTGGCTAAAAGATAGGAAACAAAGAGTAGTCATAAATGGTACATTCTCTAAATGGGCTATAGTCAGCAGTGGGGTGCCGCAGGGATCTGTGCTTGGACCGATTCTTTTTACTCTCTTTATTAATTACCTTGTGGATGGGATTGATAGTACAGTGTCAGTCTTTGCCGATGACACCAAACTATGTAGGATATTAAAAACTGACCTGGATAGTACAATATTACAAAAAGATCTGGATAAGATGTCAGAATGGGCAGATACTTGGCAAATGAGATTTAATGTTGATAAATGTAAAGTAATGCACCTAGGACGGAGTAATCCTATAGCTGCGTATACATTAAATGAAGTAAACTCGGGACTACAGAACAGGAGAAGGACTTGGGTATTCTCATTACAATTAAGCTGAGCAGCAGCACTCAATGTCAAGCAGCAGCTGCTAAAGCAAACAAGATTTTAGGGTGTATAAAAAGAGAGATTAGATCCCGTGATCCCAACGTATTGTTACCCCTCTATAAATCACTTGTAAGGCCACATCTGGAATACGGGATCCAGTTTTGGGCTCCACATTTTAAAAAGGACATTCAGAAGTTAGAGTCAGTTCAAAGGCGGGCAACTAGACTATTACAAGGAATGGAAGGCCTCCGATATGATGGCAGGTTGAAAAAGTTAGATATGTTTAGCTTAGAAAAAAGACGTCTCAGAGGAGATCTCATTTATATGTATAAATACATGTGTGGTCAATATAAAGGACTGGCACATGACTTATTTCTTCCAAAGACAGTACTAAGGACCAGGGGGCACTCACTGCGAGTGGAAGAAAAGCGATTCCGACACCTAAATAGGAAAGGGTTCTTTACAGTTAGAGCGGTCAGACTGTGGAATACACAACCACAAGAGGTAGTAATGGCAGATACTATAACAGCTTTTAAAAAAGGGCTGGATGATTTCCTCAGTACACAAAACATTGTTGGTTATAAATGACTTGGTGACTAAATGTAGAACTGGTGGAGGAAGGTTGAACTAGATGGACCTAGGTCTTTTTTCAAACTAAGTAACTATGTAACTATGTAACTATAATATAGAGACACATACCCTATTGTGATAAAATCAATGTTTTCTCTGCTGCAGATCTAGCAGCTATACAGAGCTCATAAATATGCTGGACTACCTGTGTAGCGCCCCTGAACTCCTCAGGGTGCTACAGGATGCAGGGCTTATCCCCTTAGGGACCCAGAACCCCTGTGCCGGTAACACCAAAAAGCCCAGGTGATCCTAGTTTTCCCCAACAAATCCCCCATACAATGGTACCCAGCTAGGGTGGGACCAAGGATGGCCGCCTAGACGTGGAGCCACTCCAGTCCACTAGTTGACCAGGTGGGAGGGGCACACTGTGGAGAGTAGTCAGTAGACAAGTGTTATAAGAGTAGAAAAAAGAAGCGCTGATAGGGTATTACCAGATGACAGGAGTAATATATAAAATATATACACTCACCTAATGTGGTTGTGAAAGTCACAACCACTGGCAAGCATAAGATAATGGCGTCTCCGCAGCCCCACGTGGATGAGCATTCTTCTTTGTTTAATTTTTCTATTTATAATTGTTTGTGGGCCATGTTCATGTATAATATTATATATATATATATATATATATATATATATATATAAATTATTTTTATAATATTTTGGTACTTGAATGGGATTTGCTGTGTCACGCTAACAGATTGTCTGACCACCGATTTTTTTTTTTTTTTTTTATTTTTTTTTTCTCAAAGTGTCAGTAGGCGGTCTTTTGGGTATACCGTATGTATATAAATCTGTCATCTCTATCTGTTCCATGCTTTGTTGATGTTCTGGTCCTGAGGAAGAGGTTTCAACCTCGAAACGCGTAGACCTATGAAATAAAAAGATATTAATTTATCAACAACTACAGCTTCATTTGGCTGATGCGCGGCATTAACCCCTTCTCTTCTTCTGTTTGAGTAGACAAGTGTTGACAGTGGAAGTGTGAAGGGGTTGACTGAGCAACGTCCTGACTCGGGTTGATGGTGACCTGATACCCAGGAGAAGTGGTTGCTGGTGGAGTACTCCTGGAACTACTCACCGATGGGGTACAGGACCCTAGGACCAGAAAGAGCTTCAAGTCGACCTGTTAACACCTGCACAGCAATGGGGACCATCAAGGTCCTTGCTGACCATAAAGAATCCGAAGACTCGGTAGCAAAGGGAGAACTGGGGACAGGACCAGAGACTCCAACCCCACAGGGTTCACGCTACCGTCAGGTGGACAAACCACAAACTGGGGACTGTTAAGATTCAGGAACCGAGGAGGATCAAATAATGCGGAATCCCAAAAGGTAACAGAGTGGCTGGAAACTTAATGGACTGCAGACCTAATCCTGATACACAACTAACAGTAGCCGTGGGGCGTGCCTACGATGACCTAGACGCCTCGACAAAGCCGGAGAACTAAATAATCTCACAGATAGAAATATAAGAAAGCTAATCTGCCTCGGTGTAATCCCCAAAGATAGATAGCCCCCCACATGTAAAGGCTACGGTGATATAGAAAAAACACAATACAAAGCCAGAAAGGACAGATTTCAGCAAAGGTGAGGCCCAAACTATCTTTATAGAAAAGGATAGGATAGAGCAACTGTCTGCAGCCGTAAAAACCCTAATAAATACCAGCACTACTGATATGGAAAAAGCCTGAGGTTACTAAACCTCTCCCCCACTGTACCAGCACTCAGATGTTACTGGGATCCAAAAAACACTAATACAGATGAGGGACTGAATAATACCAAGCATGACAAAACACAAATCTTGCAGAATCATGGAGCTAAGTATACAGATACTACCAGCAGGGAATGAGCCCATTCCACCACAAACTCTACACAGACAAATTAGGAATCATGCATAGTATCAAAGCAGAACAACAACAAAAGATGGTAAACAAACAGCAGAGGTACAAGACCACTTATCTGAGGGAAGTTCTGGGAGTGAGCAGAGCTGATTGCAGAATGTCCTGGACACTCAGGAGCAATTGACCACCGGCAAGTAACAAGAGAAAGCTACGAAGTTAAATAGCCCAATCTGACCCTGATTGCCAGTCCTCTGCAGGTGTGTCTCTTCCATTCCACACATCAACTGTACTGCCAGCACTGAGCACAAGAGGGAGCTCCGAACTGGATAATGTATTCACAACAGTACCACCCTTGAGGAGGGGTCACCGAACCCTCACCGGAACCCTCTGATTTGTCAGGATGGGCTCGATGAAAAGCACGGATCAAGCGATCAGCAGGTATGTCGCATGCAGCAACCCAAGAATTATCCTCCTGACTGTAACCTTTCCACTTGACCAGATACTGGAGCTGCCGTCTAGCAATACGGGAATCCAAAATTTTTTCCACTACATATTCCAGATCGCCTTCGACCAACACAGGATCAGGAGGCGCAGCCTTGGGCACTAGCGCTTCAACATATTTTTTTCAACAAAGACTTATGAAAGACATTGTGAATTTTGAAGATCTCTGGGAGAACCAAACAGAAAGAAACAGGATTAATTACGCTCGAAATTTAAAAAAAGGTCCAATGAACCTTGGCTTAAATTTCGGGGAAAAAACTTTCATAGGAAAATGTCTGGAAGACAACCAGACCAAGTTCCCAACCTTAAACCGGGGACCCACAGTGCTACGTCGGTTGACAAAACCGTTGGACATTTTTTCTGGGAGTGTGACAATTTATCCACCACTTGATCCCAAATCCGCAGCATTTTCTCCACTGCCGAATCAACACTCGGGCAGGCAGAAGCCTCCATCTGCCCCGAAGAAAACCGAGGATGAAACCCGAAATTGCAGAAAAAAGGAGACATCAAAGTGGCCGAACTAGCTTTATTATTAAGAGCAAACTCAGCCAAGGGCAAAAAAGAAACCCAGTCATCCTGATCAGCCGACACAAAACAGCGCAAATAGGTTTCCAAAGTCTGATGTTTCCTTTCCATCTGTCCATTTGGTCTGAGGATGAAACGCAGACGAGAAGGACAACTCCACTCCCAGCCTAGAACAAAAAGCTCTCCAGAATCTAGACTCAAACTGGACTCCCCTATCGGACACAACATTCTCAGGAATACCATGCAAACGAACCACCTGACGAAGAAACAAAGGTACCAACTCCGAAGCTGATGGCAATTTAGGCAGTGGCACCAAATGAATCATTTTGGAAAATCTATCGCAGATTACCCAAATTACTGTCATCCCTTGAGAAATAGGAAGATCAGAAATGAAATTCATAGTCCATGGTCTCTTAGGCACCGGCAATGGCAATAATAGTCCAATGGAATGAGAACAAGAAGACTTGGATCTAGAACAGATCTCACAGGACTGCACAAAACTGCTCACATCACGAGAAAGAGAAGGCCACCAAAAGGACCTACTCTCCAAATTCCTGGTGCCAAAAATCCCAGGATGACCAGCCAAGACAGAACAATGAACTTCAGACATCACTCTACTCCTCCATTGGTTAGGAACATGCAATTTCCCTCCTGGACATCTTTCAGGTTTATTCTCCTGAAATTCCTCAAGGGCAAGTCTCAAGTCGGGTGAAATTGCAGAGAGAATCACTCCCTCATGCAGAATGGTAGCAGGCTCAGTCACATCCAAAGAATCAGCCAAGAAACTCCTAGAAAGGGCATCCGCCTTTAATATTCTTAGTACCAGGAATATAAGAGACTACAAAATGAAAACGTGTGAAAAACAAGGCCCATCTAGCCTGTCTAGGATTCAACCTCCTGGCAGATTCAAGATAGATCAAATTCTTATTATCAGTAAGTACTACAATTTGATGTCTCGCCTCTTCCAGCCAATGTCGCCATTCTTCAAATGCCCATTTCATAGCCAATAATTCCCGATTCCCCACATCATAATTTCGCTCTGGTGGTGAAAATTTCCGGGGAAAAAAGCACAGGGTCTAATTTCAGAAGTCACAGGGTCCCTTTGAGAAAAGACAGCCCCAGCTCCAATCTCCAAGGCATCGATTTCCACCTGAAAAGGAATAGACACATCAGGCTGCCGCAAGACCGGAGCAGAAGTAAACCTCCTTTTCAGCTCCTGAAAAGCCAAGACTGCCTCTGAGGACCAATTCACAACATCAGCTCCCTTCTTGGTCAAATCAGTCAATGGCTTGACAATACTGGAAAAATTGCCTATGAATTTATGATAGAAATTAGCAAAACCCAAAAACGTTTGAAGGCTTTTCAAAGAAGTAGGCTGAACCCAATCATGAATGGCCTGAACCTTGACCGGATCCATCACGAAAGAAGATGGGGACAAAATAAACCCCAAAAAAGAAACCTTTTGTACGCCAAACAGACATTTCAATCCCTTGACATATAACTCATTGTCCCTGAGAACCTGAAATACTGTCCGAATCTGTTCAACATGAGAATCCCAGTCATGAGAAAAAATCAAAATGTCATCCAAATAGACAATCAAAACCTTGTCCACAAAGTCCCGGAAAATATCATTCATGAAAGATAGAAAGACGAAAGGGGCATTAGTGAGCCCAAAGGGCATCACTAGGTACTCAAAATGCCCCTCAGGGGTATTAAATGCCGTCTTCCATTCATCACCCTGTTTAATGCGAATGAGATTATACGCTACCCGAAGATCGATTTTAGTAAACCAACTAGCACCCTTCACTCTGGAAAACAGATTGGAAATCAGAGGCAATGGATACTGATATTTAACCGTGATTTTATTAAGGAGACGATAATCAATACAGGGCCGCAATGAACCATCCTTCTTGGCCACAAAAAAAAAAGCGCCCAAAGGGGAAGATGGTCTAAAGTGACCCTTCTCCAAAGACTCCTTAATGTAAGTCCGCATAGCAACATGTTCACGAACTGATAAATTGAAAAGCCGTCCCTTAGGAAATTTACAACCAGGCACCAATTTAATAGCGCAATCACAGTCCCTATGCGGAGGCAAAGACGCGGCCTCGGTCTCCTTAAACACATCCATGAAATCTGCCAAATAGTCAGGGACCTCCCGTGTCTGAGATGAAATAGACAAAACAGGAGTATCACCATGCACATAATGGCAGCCCCAACTAGTCACAGATAAAGACGTCCAATCAAGAACTGGATTATGGGCTTGAAACCAAGGAAATCCTAGTACCAAAATATCATGCAAATTATGCAAGACCAAAAACTTACAACCCGCATCGTCACCTGGGTCCAAAAGTGGGGCTTATTTTCAGCTAAAGGAGTAACATCAATTCCCCTCAAAGGGATAGGAGCATGCAACGGTGTGGGGCCCCGAGGTTCGGTGTCGGTGCAGCGGTGCATTACCTTCAGGGACTCCACGCGGCTGGATCTTGTCACAGGTAGGAAATCCTCTGTTTTGATTGTCGTGACGCCACTCTCAGAATTGCGGTCAGTGGAGACCGCCACTGCAGGTTAGGGGTGCCTGGGGCTGGTAGTAGGTGCAGTCAGTTGTAATAGCCTCCTGAGAGTGAGGCATGCCCCAGGGTCCCGTGTAGGTGTGTGGAACTACAAGTCGCAGAATGACTCACACGCACAAGCAGGATGTCTTTCAGGGGTTTTTACTCACTGATGGTGGCAGGGTGAGTAACCCGGGCGTAGCTGGGATGAACCAGGCTGGAACCAGGTGTCCTTCAGGCTGACTGGTGAGGGTGGCTACCAACTCGCCTTCCTTAGCCCGTTGTGTTTTGGGGTAACCCCTGCTTGAAGCCCTGCTGGGGTCGCCCAGGGAAGTTGCTGGTGCCTCTCTCCCCTTCTTTTTGGCCCGTTTGCTTGTAGCCTGGACCAGGTCACTCCGGCTGCTTGCCTCCTGTGAGCTATGGGCCCTCACTTTGGCTACGTGGCTGCGGACTCTGTGGTGTTGTCTTGGGGGTGTAAAGTGCCCCCTCATGCAGGTTTGGCAAAGGACAGGTGGATCTATCCCTGCACTGGGACCTGTTACCCGTTTGGGCCTGGTATCTCCCTGCCAGTCTCCTTACTTTCCACTCCGTTGCTCTCTCTTTAGCCGTGTGTGGATTTCGGGCAGCACTACCAGGTGACCGTTCTCCCCCGTCGGTAGTCACTGCGCGTACGTTGTCAGAATTGTGTAGAGCTACAGGGTCTGCTTCTGCCCTCCCTGAACTTCACCACTCAACTGTCTTCGGCTCACTCTTCCCTCCTCTCCTGTTCTTGCCTACGTCACCTAGCAACCAGGCTCTCTACCACACCCCTTGAGTGGAGATGGAGGCTTCGCCCCCTCCACCCCTCGGGTGGAGGTGGAGGCTTCGCCCCCTCCTGGGATCCCCAGGGGTCCTCTCAAAGGTACATGTGTGAGACCTGATCACTATGCGCCTGTGTAGTCACACCTCGGTCAGCCTTCTGGATTACCTGTTTGTACTGTCCCCAGCATGGGTGCAGTACTCAGTGGTGCCTGACCAGGTCAGGGGCGCCACATTCCCCCTTAGTTATCACCAGCACGTCCTCGGGCTGCAAGACAACATTTTAAAATGCATAAAACATTAAAACATGGTAAAACGTTTTAAAACCACCAGATACCATACATCACCACCCTCCACCCACAAGTCCGTTAACCCACCCTAAACCCTCTCTCGTTGGCCGCGCCTTCAGCCACTTCTGGCAGGATGTAGAGGCGGCTTTCATGGTCTGGTGGTTTCAGGGTATACCTGGCCTGGTGGAGCCGCGCCTTCAGCCTCTTCTGGCAGGATGTAGAGGCGGCCTCCACAGTTGGTGCTGACCAGGTACCCTCTTTGTGGTGGAGAGCCAGGCCCCATAAACAGGCGTGCTCCCTGGTTGCAGGCGAGCCAGGCCCCCAAACAGGCTGGCTCTGGTGGTGGTACCTCTGGGGTAACTATTTACACTGCGAGAGTTTGTGGCTATAGCCAGTTCATAGCCTTAAGGTTCATAGGTTAAAGTGCAAAAGGGTTTCTCACATAAGTTCATGTGGGCACATGCTTGAACTTGTAAACGTTGCAAAACTGTACTTTAACTTGCTGTACTTCTTACTTTACTTTACATGGACTTTGCTCCTTCTTCCTCCTTACCAGGGCTTGGGCCTGTAGGGCTGCGGCACCTGTTGCTTTCTCCATCTCTGTCATCCTCGGTAGTGGTCTCATCAATGGGTTCTTTGTCTTTTCTTTCCTCTTCTTCTGTGTCTGTTTCTTTTTCTGTGTCTGTTTCTTTTACAGGATTACTGTAGGGACTTCTGGGACATGGTGTAACATCTAGTGCGTACCATCCGCGTTCTCCTTGGTGCTTTGTAAATTCTACTGAGTCTCCTATCTGTAGGTTTCTTCCTGGATGTCCTCTAGGTAAATGTGCTCTCACATCCCTTCTGTTCACAAAGATGCCTTCTTTCATTCCAGGTACAACTATAAAGCCATATCCTGATTTTAAACTAAAGTCTTCCACTACTCCACGACAAAGTGGGCCTCTGACCTGTGATTTGGCTCTTCTTAAAGACCGTTTCTCTTACAAGTCTCTGGCTGTTACTTCATCCTTCCTACTCGGAGATTGCTGTGCAGGGGAAAACTTTGTTCTGCTGCGGCGCCGTGTCTTGCGGGCTGGATTCTGCTGGGTTGCTACTTCACTGCTTGCAGGCTCCCAGGTGAGGTTTCTGGACAAATCTTCCTCAGCGGAGGGTGTCGTGCTCTCTTCATCCCAGCGGGAATATGGCAACATCTCTGGCTCTGGGCATGGATCCACTGCTGATGGCTCCGGGGTCAGCTCCTCAGCCTTCTGTTCTCCTCTCCCCCTTAGTTCTTCTGAGCACTCCTGTTGTGGCAGCGCTGGGGATGGGTGTTCATCAGCCGGCCAGGGCAATGGACTTTTTGGCGTGGATATTGCCGGAATCCTCCTGGGGGTGTGCGGAGGGAGCAGATACCGGTCCACCATCTCCTGTGGGAACTGGGCCTCTAGGTCAGCCTTCAGCTTCCAGTATTCGGGGTCCTCCCCTAGCAGGGACTTCCTAGCAGGGACTTCCTTAGACTGGGGAGCGGTGTCTGCTCTGGCCTTGCAGGCCGGGGTAAACAGTGGTACAGTCTTGTCTTGTCGGGCCGCGCCTGACATGGCGGCGGCCTGGTCTTGGCGGGCCGCGCCTGACATGGCGGCGGCCTGGTCTTGGCGGGCCGGGCAGGGCCTCGCTGCGGCGGCCTGAATTGGCTTTGCAGCTGCGATGGGATCTGTGCAGGCTGGGCTGGGCGTCGCTGCAACGATCTGGGCTTGGCGGGCCGCACCTGGCGTGGCTGCGGCCTGGTTCAGCACCTCACTTGCGGCGCGGACGAGCGTCGCTGCTGCGGTGGGGTCTTGGCGGGCCGGGCCTAGCATGGCGGCGGCCTGGGTCAGCGTCACACCTGCGGCGTGGATGAGGGTCGCGGCGGCAGCCGGATCTTTGCGGGCCGGGCAGGGCATCGTTGCGGCGGCCTGGGCTTGGCGGGCCGCACCTGGCGTGGCTGCGGCCTGATTCAGCGTCGCCGCGCCGGGCGCCTCTTCAGGGACCGCGGGCGTGGCAGCAGGGGTCGGGGCACTCGCGCTGGCAGGGGCAACACTGGACTCACCCATCGGTGGCATCATCGGGGTCTGAGTCGTCGCCGCTCGGTCTGGCACTCGTCGCGTGGCTCTCCCCTCGTAGGCCTGAACCGCTGCAGCCATCTCCAGAAGCTCCGTGCGTCCCTCGCTGATCTGCCGTATAACCCTGGCCTCCAGTTGGTCGCAGAACTGGGCAAGCTCTTGATACCACCAGGCAGCGGAGCCTGGCTCTGGGTCTCTGCATCCAGACGCCATTTCCTCTGCGTCTCCTTCTTTTAACAGCAGGCTTCTGGCTCCCTTTCTGTCCCGACGTCTCTGAACGCCTCCGCTCTCATCACTTGCGAGGTCAGGACTCTGCAGGGGATCTCTGGGTAGCCACACCTCTTCGTGGGCGGTAACTTCTCCCAGCGCGGGCTGCTGTTGTTTTTCAGCGCGCTTTTCATGGTGGCAATGTGGCGGCGCTTCCAATTTTCCAAGCGGACCGCCCAGGCACATGGTCACCTGTCTGAACAGGTCTAGTCCTTATCCTGTTCGTGACGCCAGATGTGTGGGGCCCCGAGGTTCGGTGTCGGTGCAGCGGTGCATTACCTTCAGGGACTCCACGCGGCTGGATCTTGTCACAGGTAGGAAATCCTCTGTTTTGATTGTCGTGACGCCACTCTCAGAATTGCGGTCAGTGGAGACCGCCACTGCAGGTTAGGGGTGCCTGGGGCTGGTAGTAGGTGCAGTCAGTTGTAATAGCCTCCTGAGAGTGAGGCATGTCCCAGGGTCCCGTGTAGGTGTGTGGAACTACAAGTCGCAGAATGACTCACACGCACAAGCAGGATGTCTTTCAGGGGTTTTTACTCACGGATGGTGGCAGGGTGAGTAACCCGGGCGTAGCTGGGATGAACCAGGCTGGAACCAGGTGTCCTTCAGGCTGACTGGTGAGGGTGGCTACCAACTCGCCTTCCTTAGCCCGTTGTGTTTTGGGGTAACCCCTGCTTGAAGCCCTGCTGGGGTCGCCCAGGGAAGTTGCTGGTGCCTCTCTCCCCTTCTTTTTGGCCCGTTTGCTTGTAGCCTGGACCAGGTCACTCCGGCTGCTTGCCTCCTGTGAGCTATGGGCCCTCACTTTGGCTACGTGGCTGCGGACTCTGTGGTGTTGTCTTGGGGGTGTAAAGTGCCCCCTCATGCAGGTTTGGCAAAGGACAGGTGGATCTATCCCTGCACTGGGACCTGTTACCCGTTTGGGCCTGGTATCTCCCTGCCAGTCTCCTTACTTTCCACTCCGTTGCTCTCTCTTTAGCCGTGTGTGGATTTCGGGCAGCACTACCAGGTGACCGTTCTCCCCCGTCGGTAGTCACTGCGCGTACGTTGTCAAAATTGTGTAGAGCTACAGGGTCTGCTTCTGCCCTCCCTGAACTTCACCACTCAACTGTCTTCGGCTCACTCTTCCCTCCTCTCCTGTTCTTGCCTACGTCACCTAGCAACCAGGCTCTCTACCACACCCCTTGAGTGGAGATGGAGGCTTCGCCCCCTCCACCCCTCGGGTGGAGGTGGAGGCTTCGCCCCCTCCTGGGATCCCCAGGGGTCCTCTCAAAGGTACATGTGTGAGACCTGATCACTATGCGCCTGTGTAGTCACACCTCGGTCAGCCTTCTGGATTACCTGTTTGTACTGTCCCCAGCATGGGTGCAGTACTCAGTGGTGCCTGACCAGGTCAGGGGCGCCACAACGGCACCATGGGAAAACCACAACGCTCAGCAAACCCAAAATCCATCAAGTTCAGGGCAGCTCCTGAATCAATAAAAGCCATAGCTGAAAATGATGATCGGGAACAGATCAAAGAAATCGACAAAATTTACAGAAATCGTATGAGAGGCGTCTCCGCAGAAGAAACATAACATATTATGCTGACTAAAATTCTGCCTTTCCGACCTAGAAAAGACCCTATCACACTGCATAGGCTCCGGAGACCGCTCCGAGAGCGACACCTCAGCACGCATTGTTTTACGTTCATGTAAACGTCTATCAATCTGAATGGCCAATGATATAGAGACATCGAGACCAGAGGGGACAGGAAAGCCAAAGAGAGCCGCAAGAGCCGCATCATTCCACTCAGTAAGGACCGCCCACTTACGAAACTTCTAACAGTATATCTCTGCAGGTTCCTGACCCTGGATTAAAGCCAATAAAGTTTTCTCGGCTTGATCAATAGCATTAGGTTCATCGTATAACAATCCTAGAGCCTGAAAAAAAAAATCCACATCCGCAAGAGCAGGATCTTCAGGCGCCAGGTAAAAGGCCCAATTCTGGGGGTCATCATGCAGTAGGGAGATAACAATCTGAACTCGCTGCCTGAAAGACCCTGAGGACTTGGCTTTAAAAGCAAAAAATATCCTACAATTCTTCTTGAAGTTCATAAATTTAGACCGATCCCCAGAGATTAAATCCGGTAAAGATATTTTAGGTTCTAAAACAGGTGTCTATGCAAGATAATCAGATATATCTGTACCGCCCCGTGCTTGGCAGCTGAGCCGCTCGGATCCGGACCTTCAATGGGTGGCTCGAGGGTCTCCGGACCCGGGGGTCTCACGGTCACTTCAACTGAAAGGGGGGGTTGTGGTTTGGGGACGTAGATGTATGGCCGGAGCCATATTAAGTTCGTAACGCCACCCACGGGATGTGGTGAAGGTGGACACCACCGCTGCAGTTACGGGGCTCGCGTAGGAGATGTTACGCAGCAAGTTGTTAACTCTTCCGTGGGCAGAGATGGTGGCCCCGGGACCCGTTGGGGGGATTGTAAAAACATTAAAATTAATACATCTAGTTATCAAACATTTTATAGTAGGACATATATGTTCACAGTTCTGTTTATGTTGGAGGGCATAGTTTATTGATAAAGTTCTTATAAGGAATAAATATTAAGATATCCATATTGAATATACATAAGTGCTGACATGGAAGGATTTATATATATATATATATATATATATATATATATATATATATATATATATATATATATATATATATATATATATATATATATATATATATATATATATATATATATATATATATATATATATATATATATATATATATATACACCATCTGGAAGCTTCTAGAGATTACATCATGTGACATGCGTCCAGCAGTAATTTCCCTATATGGTTTGAACAGTTGTCATATAACATGACACGATGGAGGGGGCTACTCCTGCTCCTGCACGTCGCCTGCTGTCCCAGAAGCCTTCCAGGCTGCAAAATGAACACATGCTGAAAAGCTACGGTATATCACCCCTGCCTTACCATTCAGAATCCAAGGAGAGATGGATGAAGATTTTCTATTGATCAGTATGAACTAATTGAACTCTTACGTAAGCTAATGAAGTATATTATTTTTCCTTTCTGTAACTGAATTTTGGCAACCATTTTAAATAGATAAAATACATTTATTTTTTACATTTTTGAAGTTCTTTCTTTTATGCGCTTTTACGTATTTGAAGAAAAATATATTTAAGAGTATATTTTTAACAGGGATGTTTGGCGGTGCAGGGAGATGGGCGACCGGAGGGTGCTGTTGTACTCACTCACTATTAGTAAACACACGAGTTTCTGGTAAACCAATGTGATGGTGTTCAGTGCCCGCAGCCGGCTGCAGTCTGGTCCCCCCACCCGGCTGGTGGTCTCTGTCTTTCTCCCGCACTTGTGTTGGATGGTGGACTACCTGTGTTTGCAACTTCAGGAGTCCGCTCCTGGCTTGTCACCTAAGGAGCCCTTTGCCCGCAGACGCTGGCCCGTGGGATCTCTGAGCCGTGGCGGTGGCCGTTTATCCCCCTCGTTGGGCTGTTGCCTTCATTCAAGACTTTGGGTGGGACAGGACTTCTAGTCCTGGCCGCAATCAGTTAATTAACTAGCCCCCAGTAGCTTCTGGACCTAGCTTCAGGGTCTGAGTACCTCCCTTTGTGCTCCGGTTTCCGAGTCGGTTCCCCGGGTCGGTACCGGTGGGCTACAACCCTGTCCCGGTCCACCTCGGTTTCACCGAGCCGTCTTCCTGGCTCCTGCAGACGGAGACCGCCGTCTGCCTCCTAGCCAAAGGTACCAGGGCTCCTTACCCGGCACCTGCTCAAATTGGTTTCTCTCCGCTGCTGGAGCTGCACACAGCTCCAGCCCACACACCTCTCCAACTTGAACTCTGAAACTGTACTGCTTACTTTCCCACCCCTGGCTGTCTGAACTCCTCGGTGGGCGTCTTCCAACCGCCTGGTTCCGCCCCCTGGTGTGTCCATCAAGCCCTGAGGGGGGTGACTAGGGTTTAAATGTTTGGCTGTATGTTACCTAGGAGGGACAAGTGTAATGCGGGGCCCTATTTGTGACTACCTGGCCCGGCCAGGGTGTCACTCCCCCTTGGTTAACCACAGACCGTCCGCGGGCTGTCCGACCACAACCGGTTTATTTTGCTTTTTGAACTGAAAATGATAAAACATGTTTACAAGTATAATAACTTTTGTACAATTAAGCATATTTTTGTTTTTTTCCCTTACAGGAGGCAGTTTACTTAAACGTTGCATTAAAACATTTTTATTAACCGGGAACGGGACGGGACCGGGTCCTTTTCATTTTTGCCCACCCAAGCAAACCAAGCCCTGATGCTGCCTCTAAAAACCAGGTCAGCACCCCTTTTCCCCAGTCCAGGAACCGGGTTCGGGTCCGGGTGTTGCCCACACGGGTTGGGTAATAAGTTCCTTACCTGGCAGTTTCTCTCAGAGGCCCCATGTCCAGGGGACTCGGTCTCACTAGTCACTAGTCACCGGTCTCACTAGTGACAGGACCTCGGCCTACATTTTCCCGCAGGCCCTTCCTCCAACCAGCCTCGCCGGAGACTGCAGGACTATGAAAAAGGGTGGTCAGGGACTATTTACAAGGCCCAATAGTTTTTGGGTTGGCCTGCAAGTTCTCAGCCATGTCATTATTTAACTTATAAAACGGGAACGTCAACTTGGTCCCAACAGGGGACGGGCAGAAAGGTAGCCGGGAACTGCTACCTCATTAGTTTTCTTCTTAATCAGGTGAAAATCTCGGTTAATTGGCATTCATTCACACATCTATTTACACAATCAACATGCAACACCCCTAGATTGCGGTCTCCCTGTATCTGAGCGGGGGCTGACCGAAATTAGGGCATGTGGACCTTCTGACCCCTATACTCTCGTGTGGGGCTGGTGGCGGAGAGGGGACAACAGGCCCCTCTTCTCGAGTGTCAGGTATGGCGGGCAGAGACCTGTGGGGGCGTGGTGTAGATGCATCCCTGGGCGCTTGCTCTGGTGACTCGCTGACGGGCCCCTCTGGCTCCGTTTCTTCCACGGGTTGTAGGAACATTATCACGGGAACAATCACAGCACCATTCTGCATAAGCCAGTCAGCCGGAAAATCACCCATCACTGTGTGGATCACCTCTTTCTTCTTATCCACACTCGGCGTGGGAACAGTAACCTCGCCCATCAGCTTCAGTGGCCCTGGGCATCTCTTCAGGTGGTCCCTGGAAACAGTGGCCGTGGTCTTCCCCTGGTCGCGACTAATTAGATGTCTTCTTGTCCTCCCATCTGGTTGGCTGTATGACGTAGGGGATTCTTTCCTACTGATCATCAAGCTTGTGCGTCCTCCTTTTGCACTTCAGCACCACATCTCCGGGTTCAAAAGGGGCAGCCTGAGCCCGCTTGTTGAAGCGCTGTTCTTACCTCTCCCGACTCTGGCGCAGATTCCTTTCCCCATACCCTGGATTTGTCGGTACTGCTTCTGTCGCTTGGCATCCCAATTGGCAGTGGGGGGGGGAGAGTTTCAGGCACCTCTGTCCAATTTTAGGTCCACTGGCAGCCGTCCCGGCCGAGCTCTCATCAAGTACGCAGGTGTGCACTTGGTGGAGCTGCAGGGGATGTTATTGTACATGTCCACCAAGTCTGGCAGCTTCTCGGGCCACAAATTCCGCTCTTCCAGGGGCAGTGTCTTGAGGAGATTAAGGACCAGATGGTTCATCTTCTCACACATCCCGTAAAGGCTGCTTTACACGTTACGATATCACATACGATATCGTATGTGATCGTACCCGCCCCCATCGTATGTGCGGCATGTTCAATTTGTTGACCGTGTCGCACAAACTATTATTTCCCGACACACGTACTTACCCTTCCATACGACCTCGATGTGGGCAGCGAACATCCACTTCCTGGAGTGGGAGGGACGTTCGGCGTCACGCGGCAGCCGGCCAATAGAAGCGGAAGGGCGGAGATGAGCGGGTCGTAAACATCCCACCCACCTCATTCCTTCCGCATTGCCGGCGGGAGCCGCGGGACGCAGGTAAGATCTGTTCATCATTCCCGGGGTGTCACACACTGCGATGTGTGGTACCTCGGGAACACTGAACAACCCGACGTGCAATTTTAAGGAAATGAACGACGTGTATGCGAAGAACGGTTTTGCGTTCAATCGCACTTAGCTGTCACACGCTACAACACTAACGATGCCAGATGTGCATCACTTACGACGTGACCCCGCCGACACATCGTTAGATTTGTTGTATCGTGTAAAGCCCGCTTTAGTCTGGGCATGGTAGGCCGTGGTCCGGATCTTCTTGCACCTGTACAGGTTGCAGAACTCCTGAAACATGTCCGCTTCAAAAGCCGCGCCCTGATCCATGAGCACCTTCTCCGGGTAGCCATGCGAACAGCAAAAGTAGGCCTGAAAGGCTCTGGCTGCAGTGCGGCCTGTTAAATACTTGACAGGGACAACCACCATGAATCTTGAGTAGTGGTCTACGATGGTCAGCGCATATGTATATCCGCTCCGGCTAGGTGTCAGTTTGACATGGTCCAGAGCAACCAACTCCAACGGCTGGTGGGTGACAATCGGCTGCAGCGGGGCCTTCTGACTGGCCTTGTCCCGTCTTCTCAGCGTACAGGACCACACTCTCGGCACCAGGCCTCCACGGATTCCCGCATCCCACTCCAGTAGAAGCGCTCCCTCAGCAGCATCTCCAGCTTTTTCCAGCCGAAGTGCCCTGCGCCGTCATGGTAGGCCTGCAGGACCTTGGGCACACATGCCTGGGGTACCACCAGCTGGTGAACTTTTTCAAACTTTTTCATGTGTTTTCGAGTTAATCAACCCCCTATACAGCTTTCCTTGATGCAAGTAGAGGTGGTCCCTCTCTTTCCACAACCGCTGAGCTTCAAAGGGAGCTGAAGTGTCCAGCCTGGAAGCGCCTCGGGCGATCATCATTTTGACGAGCTGGATTGCGGGCTCCAGATCCTGAGCTTCCTGCCACCCCTGGCTGGGCATCGGGTCAAGGTTCACTTGCTGTTGACCAACACAGGGTTTTTCGTCCTTTGGCTGATGAAATGCGGGCAGCTCGATCTCCTCCAGATCGTCTTCTTCTAGCCCTTCACCGGGCAGGTGTGGCATTCGAGAGAGTGTATCTGCGTTGGTGTTCTTGTGGCCAGCCCTGTACTTGATGATGAAGTCGTAGTTGGACAGCCGGGCCACCCATCGCTGCTCAAAGGCACCTAGTTTGGCCGTGTCCAAATGTATCAACGGGTTGTTGTCCATGTAAGCAGTGAACTTCACCGACGCTAGGTAATGTTTAAACCTCTCTGTTATCGCCCAGACGAGGGCCAAGAACTCCAGTTTGAAGGAGCTGTAATTCTCGGGATTCCTCTGTCGGCCGGAGCTTCCTGCTTGCGTAGGCGATCACCTTCTCCCTTCCATCTTGCATCTGAGACAGGACCGCACCTAAGCCCACATTGCTGGCGTCAGTGTAAAGAATAAACGGGAGGCCATAGTCGGGATAAGCCAAGATTTATTCTTCTGTCAAGGCCGACTTCAGCTGCTGGAAGGACTCCTCATGCTTCTCACCCCAGACAAACTGGGGTCCGGGAGCTCTGCCATTCTTGGTCTGTCCCACGAGGAGGTCTTGCATGGGCGTGGCCATCTTCGTGTATCCCTTGATAAAGCGACGGTAGTAGCCCACCAGGCCCAGGAACTGCCTCACCTCTTTTACTGTGGTAGGCTGCAGCCAACTCTGGGTAGCGGTGATTTTCTCGGGATCCGGGGCCACGCCCTCTGCGCTCACCACATGCCCGAGGTACTGCACTTTGGGTTTCAACAGGTGGCACTTAGAGGGCTTTAACTTCATCCCATACTTGTAGAGGGCCGCAAACACTTCTGCCAGGTGCTCCAGGTGGGCTTCATACGTCTTGGAATAAATAATCACATCATCCAGATACAGCAGAACAGTCTCGAAGTTGAGATGCCCCAAGCAACATTCCATGAGCCTCTGGAAGGTTCCCGGGGCATTGCACAGCCCAAACTGCATACTGTTGAACTCGCAGAGTCCCATTGGAGTAGCGAATGCAGTCTTCTCGCGGTCTTCTTTTGCAACCGCCACCTGCCAGTAGCCACTGGTGAGGTCAAAGGTAGAGAAATAATTAGCTGTCTTCAGCGCAGCCAGCAACTATTCAATGCGAGCGAGAGGGTATGCGTCTTTATGCGTTATCTGATTAATCTTCCGGTAATCCACACACATTCTCATGGTACCATCTTTCTTCCTCACCAGCACCAACGGAGTTGCCCAGGGACTACAACTATCCCGGATGACCCCTGCCTCTTTCATGTTCCTCAACATATCTTTGGTGCATTGGTAGCGTGCAGGTGGAATCGGTCTGTACCTCTCTTTAATGGGTGGATGTGTACCCATGGGGATATGGTGCTGAACCCCCTTAATCCTCCCAAAGTCTAACTGGTACTTGGTGAAAACCTGCCCATACTCTTGCACTACCCGATATACCCCTTCTTTGTGATGCATGGGTGTGGACTTGGTGCCGACATGCAACTCCCGGCACCACTCCTCTAACTGTTTAGGTGGATGGTCGCTGCCTGAATGCGATATGGTGGTCGTGGTGGCTGTTTCATGGATAGCGTGTGCATCTACAGTGAAAAACATGGCTATGGTGGCGTAGCGGGGTAGCCTGACCTCTTCCTCTCCGCAGTTCATCACTCTCATGGGCACTCTCCCCTTCTTGACATGAATCACCCCTCTGGCAGCAATTACTGTGGGCCAATGATCCGGTAATCCTGTCCCTGGGGACCTACTGCTGCCCTGCACCAAATCATCATCTCACTCCGCGGCGGCACCACCAAAGGCGCTGCGTCCATCACTCGCACACCACCGATCTCTCCACCTGTCATATTCACCTGTTGCCGCTGCAGGAGGGCCCGGATTTCGCATTGCAGAGCCCTCTGCCGGCCCCCTCCCGCAGTGGCAGACAATTGTTGTAACAGGCTCAACACCTCCCCCATGCAGTTCTCAATCACCTTGGTCCCTAGGACCACTTTTGGGTTATGGTCACTGGAATCATTATGCACCACAATCATCCCCTGACGTTTCAGCACTGTTCGCCCTACGGTCAAAGTCCCTTCCTTGAACCCCACTTGGGTCATAGGGAGTCCATTGGCCGCAATGATGGTTAAACTATCGTCCGGAGGGGCAAGTTCACTATCAGACCAATACCGTTGGTACAACGTATAGGGCATTGTCATTACCTGCTATCCGGTGTCGAGAATGGCCATAGTCTGGATACCGTCTAGATGGGGCGACCTCCAACGTACCGGTCCCGCCAGTCAGCTGGGCCTTGAGGATCTACTCCTGAGGATTGGCCCTTGGCCTCAGGGGTTGCTCGTTTAACGGACACCGTCTGGAGTAGTGCCCGGTCTTGTTACACTTGTAGCAAACAGGTGGTCCATACCGGGTGTCGTTGTTCCTCCTCCACTGCATCCAGGGGACGTCCTCCGGGCTGTCGGTGAGCTGTATCTTTTCCGCTGGCTTGACTTTCGTCGGTAGCTGCAGGGCGGCGAGGATCCTGGTGACGTCATCATTCAGGCGCTGAACTTGCGACAGCAGATCTTCCGGACCTCTGATGATTGCGTCAGGAGCCGGTAGGGCCAACAGGGGGGCTGCTACTGAGACGGGAGCGGTGTCAGCTGGCCAAGGTGACGGGTCGGGAGCACCAGCATCCGGCACCTGGAGGGCTTTGATGGCCCGGTCTTTCAGAACTGCAAAGTTAAGATCGGTGTGCTCCAGGGACCACAGCCGTAGTGTTTGCGATCTTCGGCGGACCCCAGCCCCTGCAGGAACTGCTCTACCAGCATCTTGTTACTGTGAGTCTCATTGATTGGGTCCACCCGCCTCAGCGGTAGTATCAGATACTGTCCTGCGGCCGCTGCCGACAATGGTAAAACTGCATCCGCAACTCCGCTTCTGTGCGGGTTCCAAAAGTGATCTGGAGCTTGTCAAAAATGGCGGTCACCGAGGCCCGGTCCGCGTCTGCCCAAGTACCCACCTCCTGCTCGGCGGCGCCGGTCAGCTGCCCTAGGACTACCGCTTCACACTTTTTGCCGGTCATGGCGTACAAATCGAGGATCCTGCATATTTTCTTCCGGAAGACCTGCGGCCGGAGCGAACGCCGCCACATTCCCATCATCAGGCACACCTGCGGGCGCCACCGCTCCAGCGGCCGGCGCCACTCCGCCATCAGGGTTAGGTGCGGACATCTTCCCGCTTTTCCCCCTTGCTCTTTTCGTGTCACTCCACTAGCCGGCCGGTAAGTTTCGTTTTTCGACTTCCGGCTTTTCTTGACGGCCGTGTTCCCAGGGGACGGGACTTCAGCTTTGCGCCCTTTCTCGAGGAAGGAGACCTTGGGCGGGAATTTTCGCGCCAACAAGATGGCGACAAGATGGCGGATTCTGAAAATCTTGCAACGGATCACCGCTGACTTCAATACAAAGCGCACTTCCACATGGTAAGTGGATGGGTAAGTATCCTGTTCGTGACGCCAGAAATTGAGGTGTAATGCCTCGTGCTCGGCAGCCGAGCCGCTCGGATCCGGACCTTCAAGGGGTGGCTCGAGGGTTTCCGGACCCGGGGGTCTCGCGGTCACTTCAACTGAAAGGGGGGTTGTGGTTTGGGGACGTAGATGTATGGCCGGAGCCATGTTAAGTTCGTGACGCCACCCACGGGTGGTGGCGAAGGTGGACACCACCGCTGCAGTTACGGGGCACCCGGGGGAGATGTTACGCAGCAAGTTGCTAACCCCTCCGTGGGCAGGGATGGTGGCCCCGGGACCCGTTGGGGGGATGTTTGGCGGTGCAGGGAGATGGGCGACCAGAGGGTGCTGTTGTACTCACGATTAGTAAACCTACGAGTCTCTGGTAAACCAAGGTGATGGTGTTCGGTGCTTGCAGCCGGCTGCAGTCTGGTCTCTGTCTTTCTCCCGCACATGTGTTGGATGGTGGACTGCCTGTGCTTGCAACTTCAGGAGTCCGCTCCCGGCTTGTTGTCGCCTAAGGAGCCCTTTGCCCGCAGATGCTGGCCCGTGCGATCTCTGAGCCGTGGCGGTGGCCGTTTATCCCCCTCGTTGGGCTGTTGCCTTCAGTCGGGACTTTGGGTGGGACAGGACCTCTAGTCCTGGCCGCAATCAGTTAATTAGCTAGCCCCCAGTAGCTTCTGGACCTAGCTTCAGGGTCTGAGTACCCCCCTTTTGTGCTCCGGTTTCCGAGTCGGTTCCCCGGGTCGGTACCAGTGGGCAACAACCCTGTCCCGGTCAACCTCTGTTCCACCGAGCCATCTTTCCAGCTCCTGCAGACGGAAACCGCCGTCTGCCTCCTAGCCAAAGGTACCAGGGCTCCTACCCCGGCACCTGCTCAAATTGGTTTCTCTCTTCTGCTGGAGTTGCACACAGCTCCAGCCCACACACCTCTCCAACTTGAACTCTGAAACTGTACTGTTTACTTTCCCGCCCCAGGCTGTCTGAAATCCTCGGTGAGCGTCTTCCAACCACCTGGTTCCGCCCCCTGGTGCGTCCATCAGGCCCTGAGGGGGGTGACTAGGGTTTAAATGTTTGGCTGCATGTTACCTAGGAGGGACAGGTGTAATGCGGGGCTCTATTTGTGACTACCTGGCCCGGCCAGGGCGTCACATGTCCTTAACCTGAGAAGTAAGCTGCTCGACTCGCTCAGCCAATTGTGACACATCCATGACAGCAAGATCCTGCACAGCACCCAGAGATAAAGAGGAAGAACACACACAAAAAAAAATTCTGACACTTTTTTTTTTTTTTGTGTCTTTTCTTTCTTTTGAGTACCCTGGAATCTAGGTTAGGCCCCCCCGGCCCGCGACACATACGTGGGCATTGATTCCTCAGCTGTCGGTGACTATCTGTGCGACCAGCTGGGAGGGAGGTGAGTCTGAGCGCAGACTTGGGAGCACTGCGCATGTACCAATCCAAGTCATGCAACTGGTCTTTTATCATCTACTTATCATGCACCATATTTAAAGGAAACCTGTCAGGTCCAATATGCACCCAGAACCACGAGCAGTTCTGGCTGCATATTGCGGGGAGTGAGATCATTCTGTGATGCAGCGTATTTATTAGCATGTTGGCACGCCCACACGGGCGTACTAACATGGTAATGGAGCCGACTTGCAAGGGGAACTAACGCCAAGAAGACTAGTCCCCTCGCTCATTAGCATACGGTAAAAGATCTTTAGAAATACTTTTTCTAAAGATCCCTTTATCTATGCTAGTGTATACAGGGATGGTTTAGGCAGGGATTACCAATATGCACCTAGAATTGCTCGTGGTTCTGGGTGCGTATTGCACCGGTCAGGTTCCCTTTAAATGCGGAACCAGGGACGATTAGCCATGCCCCTTAAAAAAGTAGTCGTTTGCAAAATGCACATTGGGGAGGCAGCTGAGAGACCTGCTCTCGCACTATGGGCACATAGTAGATAAGACTATGTCCTTTAACTTGTTAATGTGGCGCCCCTGGGGCTTCAGTTGCCACAGAGTATTGCACCTTTAATTTAGGTGTGATATTCACCTCGGGTAAGGAGGGGGTTAATCACCGGTGTTCCACATTCACACCTTACATAAAACTTAGGAGCCTTCTCACTGGAGTGCTGGACTAGGGTAGGCAGGGGATTAGCCATTACGAAGCATGGGAATGTCCCGGTCACTAGGAGAACCACCTGGGGGGCGGGTTCCACTTGGGATAGAATTGGAGCAAACTCACACAATCACTAGTCAGTTGACCCGGGACAACAGTTCTGGGACACGACACCACCACTTTCTTCTCTGCACGGGGCCTGCAGGTTGGCGCGAAGCGCTCAGCCCAAGTTCCTCATGGCAGGAAGGGCATCTCTGAAAAAGGACTTACTTCTTTCAAACACTAGTAACTTCTACTTATCTGAGGTCGACGGGGCACATTACAGTGGGTTACCGGTACTACCCGGGTGAGCTACACAAAGAGTGAGTAAAGACACCTGGAACCACAGCACCTGACTCGGACTCTTCTTACCGGCGGCGCCGCCACGCGCCTCGGAGCCAAAGGCCATCGCCATCACTACTCCCCTCATCATCCTCCCCGGAGCCCGCTCCACCTGTGGGGAGCGACACCCTCTCTGCTGCTATTACCATCCACCCTAGAGGACAGCGACAGCAGTGGCAGCATACCACAGGTGGCGTCACGACAATCTTCCTACTACAACCCCCATCATCCTCCCTCCTTATTGGTGTACACTTTGAAGCCGGGCAGGCCCTGGACATCCCAGATCCTCACACCTGCCCGGCGATGAGTAACTCGGGTACGAGACCCCATGCCTGAATCCCCCTGCCCCCTGGGTGCTACATATATGTGGCGCCCCTGCGGCTTCAGGCGCCACAGGGTACTGCACCTCACCCGAGGTGCAGTATTTATCTCTGATACGGAGGAGGTCGTCACCTGTAATCACCAAATTCACTCATCCAACACATTAAACATGGGAGGCAGGGCACCTGCAGGGGAAGTTAGGAGCCATCTCACACACAATTCAGTTGAGAAGAGACCTTCGGACGTGGCAGGCGTCAGGAAGGGCTCAGAGACAAGCAAGCAAAGACACGGACAGTGTGGGGCCCGTGGTCTAAAGCTGGAAGCTCGACCTGGGTTCTTAGGAAAGAAGGGGGATCCCAGGGTTTGCGGGGAGTGCAGAAGGCACCCGTGACCCATTCCATGGCCCAGGAGCTGGGGTGGAGGGAAACCATTGAAAGGTGATGCATAGAAGGAAACACCAGCCTCGACCTCCGAAGTATCTGGGATCGGCTGAAGCCCATCACAGCGTAGCTTGGTGCTCCAACAGCAGCGTGCTTCCAGTGAGTAAAAGAACTTGAATTTCACTCTCTGTGTCGTCCCATCACTGCCGGCGCTTGCAACCTCGCGCCCCTTTGCCATAGGCGACTACTATCACCATCATCCTCCCTGGAGCCTAGCTCCACCTGTGGAGAGCTGTACCATCTGAGCTGCGTTATCATCCGTCCCAGAGACTACGTCCTGCAGCGGCGGCTAATAACTGGCCGCATACCACAGGTGGCGTCACAAACAACTACTCCCATTATCCCCATCCCCAGCTTTATTGACACCGCCGGGGTCACAGAACCAGGCAAGGCCACCACGGCAACCCAGGAGAAGAACCGCGGCCCAGTAACGGGTAACCCCAGACCCCGTGGGCGTGTCATATCTTTTTTTTTTTTTTTTTTTTTTTTTTTTTTTTTTAAATTCTTTATTTAACCATAAACATGGAATCATTCCAAACTGAATCAATTACAATACATCCACTGTATGACATTTTTATAACCGACTAAAATTTCAAGACTTTGACCCCTCCATGTTTATCACAAAATTTTTGTAATACGGGAATACCAAGGTAAATTGAGAAGAAGAGAAGAAAGAAACGAGTAAGACAAGAAAGATTAGACAAGTGACGAATAGGGGGGGGGGGGACACAAAAGGAAAAAGGGGAAGGGAAGAGGGAGACACTGGGACACGAACGGACACAAAGCAGGGATACACCTTCTCAGAACACCTCCGTCCCACGGCATCAGTAGGCACCCCCCCTCAATCAGGGGGCATCCATGTGTGTCATATATCTTAAGCTATCAGCATGTATTTACCGTTAAGACACATGTTAACTCAATGTTATAAAGTGCATTGTGCATTGATATCTTGATGTGAGAGGTTCAGCACATACACATATGGGGTCTGGTGCCCTCCTGTGGTTTTATATGATAAGTACGTGCCAATGAATGTTCTATGATAAATTATGCACTGACACTTTGCCACTTGTGAAAAATTATTGTATGCACTTTTTTTTTACATTTGTTAACTGTATGGATGATTATTAGACTGAATACTTATCTAATTTACTTTAAAGATCAAAATGGTGCTTCTTTGGGGTCTTATATGACTGTGGTAGATTATGTACGGACATTGTGGTATTTGTGAAAAATTATTATATACACTTTTTTGATCATTGCCAATTAAATGGACATATACAGTTAGGTCCAGAAATATTTGGACAGTGACACAAGTTTTGTTATTTTAGCTGTTTACAAAAACATGTTCAGAAATACAATTATATATATAATATGGGCTGAAAGTGCACACTCCCAGCTGCAATATGAGAGTTTTCACATCCAAATCGGAGAAAGGGTTTAGGAATCATAGCTCTGTAATGCATAGCCTCCTCTTTTTCAAGGGACCAAAAGTAATTGGACAAGGGACTCTAAGGGCTGCAATTAACTCTGAAGGCGTCTCCCTCGTTAACCTGTAATCAATGAAGTAGTTAAAAGGTCTGGGGTTGATTACAGGTGTGTGGTTTTGCATTTGGAAGCTGTTGCTGTGACCAGACAACATGCGGTCTAAGGAACTCTCAATTGAGGTGAAGCAGAACATCCTGAGGCTGAAAAAAAAGAAAAAATCCATCAGAGAGATAGCAGACATGCTTGGAGTAGCAAAATCAACAGTCTGGTACATTCTGAGAAAAAAGGAATTGACTGGTGAGCTTGGGAACTCAAAAAGGCCTGGGCATCCACGGATGACAACAGTGGTGGATGATCGCCGCATACTTTCTTTGGTGAAGAAGAACCCGTTCACAACATCAACTGAAGTCCAGAACACTCTCAGTGAAGTAGGTGTATCTGTCTCTAAGTCAACAGTAAAGAGAAGACTCCATGAAAGTAAATACAAAGGGTTCATATCTAGATGCAAACCATTCATCAATTCCAAAAATAGACAGGCCAGAGTTAAATTTGCAGAAAAACACCTCATGAAGCCAGCTCAGTTCTGGAAAAGTATTCTATGGACAGATGAGACCAAGATCAACCTGTACCAGAATGATGGGAAGAAAAAAGTTTGGAGAAGAAAGGGAACGGCACATGATCCAAGGCACACCACATCCTCTGTAAAACATGGTGGAGGCAACGTGATGGCATGGGCATGCATGGCTTTCAATGGCACTGGGTCACTTGTGTTTATTGATGACATAACAGCAGACAAGAGTAGCCGGATGAATTCTGAAGTGTACCGGGATATACTTTCAGCCCAGATTCAGCCAAATGCCGCAAAGTTGATCGGACGGCGCTTCATAGTACAGATGGACAATGACCTCAAGCATACAGCCAAAGCTACCCAGGAGTTCATGAGTGCAAAAAAGTGGAACATTCTGCAATGGCCAAGTCAATCACCAGATCTTAACCCAATTGAGCATGCATTTCACTTGCTCAAATCCAGACTTAAGACGGAAAGACCCACAAACAAGCAGGACCTGAAGGCTGCGGCTGTAAAGGCCTGGCAAAGCATTAAGAAGGAGGAAACCCAGCGTTTGGTGATGTCCATGTGTTACAGACTTAAGGCAGTGATTGCCTCCAAAGGATTCGCAACAAAATATTGAAAATAAAAATATTTTGTTTGGGTTTGGTTTATTTGTCCAATTACTTTTGACCTCCTAAAATGTGGAGTGTTTGTAAAGAAATGTGTACAATTCCTACAATTTCTATCAAATATTTTTGTTCAAACCTTCAAATTAAACGTTACAATCTGCACTTGAATTCTGTTGTAGAGGTTTAATTTCAAATCCAATGTGGTGGCATGCAGAGCCCAACTCGCGAAAATTGTGTCACTGTCCAAATATTTCTGGACCTAACTGTATATATACGAGAAGGTGGCCGGATTCTAACATATCGGGCAGTCTAGAATGTGTATGTAGGTTAGCAGATTGAATAATAATGTAATGAATGGACTGGATGGGTTAGGTTTAATTTAATCTTATAATTGTTTATTGGTTTTAAAAATGACAAACAGCAGAAGGAACAGTTGTTTTTGTTTTTTTTTTGTTTTTTTTTTTTAAACCAAATTTTGTATTTCTTTTCTTGTAATGGTAAAATAGGGTACAGAATGAAGAAAATAAGGGTCAACAAATCAAAATATCAAATAACATAGTCTCTACAATTTATCGATCAAATATTTGTCACGGTCATCAAATTTACTCCTTCCCCTTCTTCGTCAATGTATATTTCCATTATTCAGTCTCCGCTACCCCCCTTCAGCATTCCTTGATAACTTGTTACAAACATTACTTGTAAACACTATCCCTCCCATTCCCCCCTCCCCTCTCCATGCGACACAACCCAAAATTTGGCCAACTATACTTTCAGCTCGCACAGGGACCCTGACAGGTCTTCCTTCATGTACCATTCCGTAGACACAAATGTGGACATTATTTGTATTGTTTCTTCTCTAGAACATATAACGCTTATGAACTTTCTCCATTTACTGAAAAATTTTGCTGTCATCCTTTCTTTACACCTCTCCACCATCACCTTCTCCAACATGAGCGTTTTTTTCAATTGATTAACAAGTTCTTCTTTTGTTGGTGTTTCCTTCACCAGCCACTTCTGAAGAATAGCCCTTTTACTTATCATTGCTATATCATGGAAAAGATTCGGTAACTTGTCTCCCCCTTTCTCTCCCTCCTCTCGATGATGATAGTGAAATAACCAGACCATTGGATCTAACTCTACATTTCTATTCCAGATTTTCCTCACTACCCCTTGGACTTGTTTCCAAAATCTTTCAATCCTTTCGCACTACCATATCCCATGATATAGATCTGTTTTTTCCGTACCACAATTTGGACAACTCATCATCTTATCTGGATGTCTTGCATTCAGTATATTAAATCCATAGATAGCTCTATGTATGATCCTGAATTGGGTATCTCTTAAGTTCTCATTCACAATCTTCTTTCTCATCACCATCCAACCATTAAAAATCTTCTCCTCCACTTCTTGATCTCCCAACTGCTTTGCCCACCCTTACAACATTCTTCCTGATATGTTAGGGACTAACACTTCTCTCATATTTCCATAAAGACTTGATATATTTGTGGTATGGATGTCCCTTAATATGATCGCATCCATCTGATTTGCCTCATATTCGTTATTTATGTTGTACAGTTTCTTCATTATCCCTTGTTTCACCTGTTCAAACTGGAGAGTCTGGAATGGGCGCAAGTCATACTTTGCCCTCAACTCCTCACACGTCATCCATCTCCGTTCTGTATCATGCATCAGGTTTTTTAGAATTCCAATCCCTTTTTCCCTCCATTCTTTAAAGAGATAATTTTCCCTTCCCTGTGGAAAGTCAGGACAAGCCCATATATTAAGGAATTTGGAGATGTTCCAGGCTAACCCGAACTTTTTCCTAACCGCCTTCCAAGTCATCACTGTGTCTCTACAAATCAGTCAGTGTTTAATGTTGGGTGGCAAATTTGGAATGGATGTATGTAGGATTGAACTCAGGTCCCAAGGTTTACAAAATTCAGCCTCTATATCCCAGTCAGAATACCTACTTGTTCGTCTAATCCAATCGACTACATATCTTAAGATACAGGCCAAATTGTACCCCCTGATGTTAGGTAGTCTGATCCCTCCATTTTCTGTTGATAACATTAGCTTTTTGGCACTAATCCTCGGCCTATATCCCTTCCACAAAAAAACGTGAGAACGCTTTTGTCAATCTGTTCACATCCGAGTATTTAAGAAGCAATGGGATTGTCTGCATTGGATAGAGAAGCTTGGAAAAGCTCATCATTTTTATTAGATGATTTCTTCCCAGAAGAGTCAACGGCAAATTTGCCCAACCTTGTAGTTCACGTTCAATTTTCTCGATCAAAGGGGAATAATTTAATGAATATATGGTCTTAGTATCCCTCCCAACCTGTACTCCCAAGTATTTAATTGTATTTCTAGCTATTGGAATGTCACATAATGCACCCCTCTCTCCCTCCGCTCTCTTTCCGTCCAAGAAGAGAATTTCACATTTGTTTTTGTTAAGTCTAAACCCTGCTAACCTCCCAAACTCCTCAATTTGTTCTATGACTCTACTCAATTGCGTTTTAGGTTTGCTCATGAACAGGATTATATCATCAGCAAATAAGGCTGAGTGCAATGACTTCCTCCCTACCTTGATCCCTTCAAACCACCCCCCCTCATTCAAACATCTAGCCAGTGGTTCAATAGCCAAGTAAAACAATAGTGGTGACATCGGGCATCCTTGCCTAGTTCCCTTCATCAAAGGAAATGTTTTTGACAGAAATCCCGAGGTACTCACTCTTGCCTGAGGATTTGCATAAAGGACCCTCACAAAATTCCTAAAAGCTCCGTGTAAGCCCAGGTGATCTAGCACCTGTTCCAGCCATGACCACCTCACATTGTCAAAGGCTTTCTCCGCGTCCAAGGTGATCAAGGCTGGATTCCCCTCCCCCCCTTTTCTCGTCTGCTTTACTACATCAATTGCTAGCATTACTTTCCTAATGTTTGTCACCACTGAACGTCCTTTAACCCCTTAACGACCCTTGACGTACTGGGTACGTCATGGTGACATGGTGCTAAACGACCCATGACGTACCCAGTACGTCATGGCGAAATCGCGGTCCCGGAGCCCCGAGGAGTCCAATTTGTTTAATCAAACAGTAGATTCGGGAAGGAGGGGACCTCTGCCTGACCTCAGGAGGGGTGGTGCCTCCTCCCTGAACCTACAGAGGCTGTGATTGGCTGACGAACGCCGCTCAGCCAATTACAGTCACTGTAATGTTCCAGCCATTGAAAATGGCTGGAACTTTGAAATCCAGCCCTGATCAGTGCTGCTGTAGCACTGGCCATTGGCTGGAGCTGGGTGATCGGTGCTTCACCCGCCCCCAGCTGATTGGACAGACCGGTCTTGTGACCGATCTCTCCAAGGTGAACTGTGTCCGTCCCTGAGGGTGCCCATCGGTAAGTTGCTGCCCCCGCCGCCCGCCCCTGTCCCCGATCGCCCTGCCAGCCCCGCCGCTGTCTCCGATCGCCCCGCCCGCCAGCCCTAGCCCCGCCGCTGTCTCCAATCGCCCCGCCCACCACCGCCAGCCCCGCCGCGGCCCCGATCGCCACCGCCAGCCCCGCCGCTGTCTCCGATCGCCCCGCCCGCCACCGCCAGCCCCGCCGCTGTCTCCGATTGCCCCGCTTGCTACCGCCAGCCCCGCCGCTGCTCCCGATCCACCGCTGTCCCCGATCGCCCCGCCCGCCACTGTCCCCGCCGCCACGCTCGCCACTGTCCCCGCTGCCACGCTCGCCACTGTCCCCGCCGCCGTCGCACCCACCTTTTTTTCAGCCGCTGCTGCCCCCGAATCGGCCCCCACTGTTCCTGATCGGCCGCCGCCGCTTCCTTCATCGGCTGCCCCTTCTCCATCGCCACTACACCTCCTCCCCCTCCATGTGCTGCAAGCCACCCTCCCCCCACATGTGCTGCAAGCCACCCTCCCCCCTCCATGTTCTGGGGGCCACCCTCCCCCTCCATATTCTGGGGGCCCCCCGGGGCCCCCTCCTCCATGTGCCATCTCTCTCTCCCATCAGACTCTGCCCCCCTTCCCAATCTGCTGCCTGCTCTCTCCCATCCTCTTCATCTACTGCCCCCTCTCACACTCCTCAATCTTTTGCCTCTTTCATCTGCTGCCTCTTCTGTCTGCTGTGATCCTGCTGCCTAGATCCATCCTGTAAGGTAGGTATCCCCATCTCACCTCCTTCCCCCCCATCCTCCGCCGCTCCTCCATCCGCTGCGCCATTTCCCATCATCCATCCGCTGCGCCATTTCTCATCATCCGCTGTGCCCTTTCCCATCCTCTGCTGCTCCTCCATCCGCTGTGCCCTTTCCCATCTGCCGCTGCGCCCTTTCCCATCCTCTGCCGCTCCTCCATCCGCTGCGCCATTTCCCATCATCCGCTGCGCCCTTTCCCATCCTCTGCCGCTCCTCCATCCGCTGCGCCCTTTCTCATCTTCCATCCGCTGCGCCCTTTCTCATCTTCCATCCGCTGCGCCCTTTCTCATCTGCCGCCCCGCCCTCTCGCATCGCATTATCCAGCGCAGTTGCTCGCTTCCAGACTGGAGTGGATGATGCGATGCGAGACTCGTACATTGCTCTCACGTTTGGCACTGGTCTTAGTGGCAGGCGCTCATTTTTTTTTTATTCATTTTTTTTTTTTTTTTACTGATGTCTGTATTTTTTATTTCGCCAAACTAATTTTTTTGGTAGGGGGGGCTCTAGTTTCCAAAATGGGATCACATGTGGGGGAGCTCCATTGTGTAGGCACCTCAGGGGGTCTCCAAATGCAACATGGCGTCTGCTAATAATTCCAATCAATTTTACTGTGAAATGGTGCTCCTTCTCTTCTGAGCCCCGCCGTACGCCCAAACAATTGATTTCCACCACATATGAGGTACCTGTGTACTCAGGAGAAATTGCACAATACATTTTATGGTGCATTTTTTCCTGATACCCTTGTGAAAAAAAGCTACCTGTTTGAAAAAACAATTTTGTGGTAAAAAAAAGAATAAACTATTTTCACGGCTGAACATTACAAATTTTTGTGAAGCCTCCAGGGGTTCAAAGTGCTCACTAAACAGCTAGATAAATTCCATGAGGGGTCTGGTTTCCAAAATGGGGTCAATTGTGGGGAAGCTCCATTGTTTAGGCACTTCAGGGGGGTCTCCAAACGCAACATGGCGTCCGCTAATAATTCCAACCAATTTTACTGTGAAATGGCGCTCCTTGCCTTCCGAGTCCTGCCGTGTGCCCAAACATTTGATTTCCACCACATATGGGGTATCTGCGTACTCAGGAGAAAATGCACAATACATTTTATGGTGCATTTTTTCCTGATACCCTTGTGAAAAAAAAAGCTACCTGGTTGAAGCAACAGTTTTGTGGTAAAAATAATTTTTTTTCTTTTCACGGCTCAACGTTATAAACTTCTGTGAAGCCCCCAGGGGTTCAAAGTGCACATCAAATATCTAGAAAAAAATATTTGAGGGCTCTAGTTTCCAAAATGGGGTCACTTATGGGGGAGCTCCATTGCTTAGGCACCTCAGGGGGTCTTCAAACCTGACATGGCGTCCGCTAATGAGGGCAGCTAATTTTGCACTCAAAAATTCAAATGGCGCTCCTTGCCTTCCGAGTCCTGCTGTGTGCCCAAACATTTGATTTCCACCACATATGAGGTATCTGTGCACGACACATTTTATGATGCATTTTTCCTGATACCCTTGTGAAAATACTAATTTTTATGGCTAAAGTAACATTTTTGTGTTAAAAAAGTAAAATTTTCATTTTTTCTTCTACATTGCTTTGGTTGCTGTGAAGCTCCTAAAGGGTTAATAAACTTCTTGGATGTGGTTTTGAGCAGAGTGAGGGGTGCAGATTTTAGAATGGGGTCACTTTGGGGTATTTTCTGTCGCCTAGGTTTCTCAAATCACTCCAAATGTGATGTGGTACCTAAAAAAATTTTTTTTTGTAAATTTTGTTGGAAAAATGAGAAATTGCTGATGAACTTTGAACCCTTCTAACTTCCTAACAGAAATTTTTTTTTTTCAAAAAATTGCGCTGGTGTAAAGCAGACAAGTGGGAAATGTTATTTAGTAACTATTTTGTTTGACATATCTCTCAGATTTATGGGCATAAAATTTTGAATATTGCAAAATTTTCAATTTTCGCCAAATTTCCGAAATTTTCACAAATAAACGCAAAAAAATCGGCCTAAATTTACCACTGATATGAAGTACAATATGTCATGAAAAAACATTGTCAGAATCGCCAGGATCCGTTGAAGTGTTCCAGAGTTATAACCTGTCAAAGTGACACTGGTCAAAATTGGAAAAAATGGCCGGGTCTTTAAGGTGAAAACAGGCTGGGGGCTGAAGGGGTTAACAAAGCCAGCCTGGGGGAGATCTATAATCTCTGGCAATACTGCCGCTAACCTATTTGCCATCAACTTCGCTAAAATGTTTAGGTCTTGATTAATCAGCGGGATGGGCCTATAACTAGATGGGTCTTCTAAATTCTTTACTCCTTTAGGAATGAGCTTTATATAGGCTGTATTAAGTGTACCCGATATTCTTTCCCCGTCCATTTTCTTATTGAATAACTCTGTCAGTATAGGTGAGATTTGATCCTTCATCATTTTGAAAAAACTGCCGCTAAAGCCATCTGGTCCCGGGGCCTTTAACTCTCCTATAACCTGTAGCACCTCCTCCTCCGTCACCTCTTTATTCAGAGCCTGTAAATTTTCCTCTGTGAGCGTAGGCATTTTTGTTCCTTTTAATCACTCATTTCCTTCTCTCCTATCATCTAACCCCTCCTCTTTATATAAACCTGCATAGAAGTCTCCAAGAATGTCGTTTATCTCTTTGGGATCTGTCGTTATACTCCCCACAGCGTTTCTCAGTGTCATAATATGTGTCATCGGTCGTCGTCCTTTTGCCAGATTTGCCAATAACTTCCCTGCCTTGTTCCCGAAACGATTCAACTCTGCCTTTTGTTGTGTCCTGTACATACCTTCTTTCCTTTCTACCCAGTTCTCAAAATTGCCCTTCGCCTCCACCCACTTTGCTTTTGTCACCCTTGATGGTTTTTCTAAGAAGTCAGTATATGCTTCCCTGACTGCCCGGCTAGCCTCCTGAAACTTTACTTGTGTCTGTCGTTTCGCCTTTGTCGTATATCCTATCACTTTTCCTCTCAAAACTGCCTTGGCCGTCTCCCAATACAATAGTGTTTCCCCACTGTGCTCCTGATTCGTCAATGTATAATCCACCCACCATTCTCTCAGTATTCTATGGAAGTTCTCATCCAAAGTCAAGAATGAGGGGAAGCGCCATATATAATCCTGTCCTCTCTGAACTTTGTCAGCTATACTGACTACCACTGGGCTATGATCCGATATTACCATAGTCTCTATGACTATCTCTTCTACCCTCTACAATAAATTCTCACTTGTCAGCCAAAGGTCAATCCTTGACCAAGAGTCGTGTGGGTGGGAATAGTGTGTAAATTCTCTCGGAATAGTTTTAATAGATGAGTCTAATGTTTAATGATGTCCATGACTTGTAATGAAAGAAGGTCATGAACAGTGTAAAGTTAAGTAGAAATATGCTGATGCTGTGATGTGGCCCAATGATGGTATGTGCCCCCATCGTGGTGCAGCCACCATCCTGACATGTGCCCCCATCCTGCGGTGTAATGTGTGCAGGGGGTAGCGTCCGGGGTGGGTGGAGCCGAGCGGGGCCATGGCGCTCAGAACGTCAGTGCCAGGGACTGCATGGTTGGGACAGGTAACTATCCAGGTGTGTGTGTGTGTGTGTGTGTGTGTGTGTGTGTGTGTGTGTTCGGGTGCTTTAACACTTGTGTTCAGCACAATCCGCCGCTATGGAGAATAGCGCAGTCCGTTAACTTACTGCGCTATTCTCCATAGACTTGTATTGATGACGCACTGTAACACAAGTGTCTGTGTTGCATCCGCTGGACGACGCTGCGTTGTTATTTTGATGGAGTGTCGAGCGGAGGGAACGCTGCATGTAGCGTTTTTTAGGTGGTTAAAATATCGCACCTTGACGGATTCCGTTAGAATCCGTCAAGGTATCTAATGATTGTCTATGGGGGCAGATTCCGCCGCAATGCATTAAGCGGTGGAATCCGCTGACTGATCTCATCACGTTCTACTGCGCATGCTCAGCATGTCCAGCAGAACGATCTAAATCGTTTAAAATCACTCCTGGACTCTCCCCCCTCTCCCCCTCTCTCTCATACTCACCGATCACGGGCGCGGTGCTGCATGGCTGTCACAAAGCACCGGCGGCTTTTCCTCTTTTGAAAATGCCGGCCGCTCATTATTCAATCTCGTATTCCCTGCTTTCCCCGCCCACCGGCGCCTATGATTGGTTGCAGTCAGACCCTCCCCCATGCTGAGTGACAGCTTTCTTACTGCAACCAATCACAGCCGCCGGTGGGCGGGTCTATATCGTGCAGTAAAATAAACTAAAAAAAACGACATGCGTTTCCCCCCCCCAATTTTGATACCAGCCAAGATAAAGCCACACGGCTGAAAGCTGGTATTCTCAGGAAGGGGAGCTCCACGTTATGGGGAGCCCACCACCCTAACAATATATCAGCCAGCAGCCACCCGGAATTGCTGCATCCATTAGATGCGACAGTCCCTACTCTACCCGGCTCATCCCGAATTGCCCTGGTGCGGTGGCAATCGAGGTAATAAGGACTTAGTGGCAGCAGCCCATAGCTGCCACTAAGTCCTAGGTTAATCATGGCAGGCGTCTCCCCGAGATACCTTCCATGATTAACCTGTAAGTTAAAGAAAATAAACACATACACCCGAAAAAAATCCTTTATTTGGAATAAAAGATAAAAAAAACCCCTCTTTCACCACTTTATTAAACCCCCAAATACCCCTCCAGGTCCGACGTAATCCACAGAGGTCCCACGATGCTTTCAGCTCTGCTACATGAAACTGACAGCAGGAGCGGCAGTAGAACACGACCGCTCTCTATCAGCTCCACGCAGCAACTGAAGTGAGCCGCGCGAGAGCTGTGTCCGAGGGTCACCTGACTGAGGGCACAGCTGATCGGGTGGAGGACTGCAGCTGTGGCCGCGGGTCACCTGGGTGATGGCACAGCTGATTGCGCAGCTCACTGCAGTCACTCAGGGGATTTGCGGTTACCGCTCTCTCTCTCCTCCCGACCGCAAATCTCCTTTTCCCGGTGAAACATTAAAAAAAGAAGAAAAAAAAGCAAAACGTTCTTTTACAGGAATCCATTACTTTATTAGCACACTATTTGCAACGCATCCGTCACATGCGTCACACAACGCACTGTGACGGATGCCTTACAACATAAGTGTGAAAGCATAATGTGTGCGGGGGGCGGAGTGTAAGGTGGGTGGAGACGAGCGGGCCCATGGCGCTGAGGACGTCAGTGCCGGGGACTGCATGGCTGGGGAGAGATGACTATCCAGGTGTGTGTGTGTGTGTGTTCGTTCAGTGTATACATGCGGAGGAAGGAGTGCGGAGGGGGCGGAGCTGAGCGGGGAAAAGTGTCGGGCATCGTCCTGTCGGCCCGTAATTAGGGCTGTTCAGTTAGACTCCTTGCACACGTAGCCAGGGTAAATATCGGGTAACTAAGCAAAGCGATTTGCTTGGTTACCCGATATTTACCTTGGTTACCAGCGTACACCGCTTAGCGCTGGCTCCTTGCACACGTAGCCAGGGTAAATATCTGGTAACTGAGCAAAGCGCTTTACGTGTGCAGGGAGCCTTAGCTGAGCCGTTGGTCGCAGGCTCTTTAGTGCACATGCTGTAGCGACGGTTGTCACTGTAATGACATCATTTTGGAGCAAGACAGACAGGCAGAATAAGGCTATGTGTGTGTATATATATAATGTTATATATACTAGAAGGTGGCCCGATTCTAACGCATCGGGTATTCTAGAATTTACGTATTGTGTAGTTAATGTATGATTTTTGTTAGATATAGATATAGATGTTGTTGTGTGTAGTTACCAAGTGTTTGTGTAGGGCGCTGTAAATGTTCTGGGTGTTGTCTGGGTGGGGGTGTGTTAGAGCGGTGTTGTATGTGTGTTGCGTTGTGTGTGTTGCGTTGTTTGTGGAGTGCTGTGTGTCTGCAGCGTTCTGTGTGTGTTGCGCGGTTTGTGTGGGTGTGGAGTGCATGTGTGTGTTTTTCGGGGAGGAATGTTTTGTGTAGTGTGTGTGTTGCGCGGTATGTCCGTATATTTATGTATGCCGCGGTGTGTGTGTTGGGTGTTGTGTGTGTGCGCGACGTTGTCTGTGTGTGTGTGGGTGTCTGTGTAGGGCGGTGTTTGTGGTTCCCAGTGTGTGTGTGGTGTGTTGTGCGGTGCGCGTGTGGCGGTGTGTGTATGTTTTGGGGGAGGTGTGCACCCCCATCTTGCTCCATCCCCCATGCTGCGCACCCCCCATCGTGCTCCTTCCCCCATGCTGTGCATCCCCATCGTGCTCCATCCCCCATCGTGCTCCATCCCCCTTGCTGCGCACCCCCCATCGTGCTCCATCCCCCTTGCTGCGCACCCCCCATCGTGCTCCATCCCCCATGCTGCGCACCCCTCATCGTGCTCCATCCCCCATGCTGCGCACACCTAATCATGCTCCATCCCCCATGCTGCGCACCCCCCATTGGGCTTCATCCCCCATGCTGCGCACCCCTCATCGTGCTCCATTGCCCATGCTGCGCACCCCTCATCGTGCTCCATTGCCCATCCTGCGCACCCCTCATCGTGCTCCATCCCCGATGCTGCGCACCTCCCATCGTGTTCCATCCCCCATGCTGCGCACCTCCCATCGTGCTCCATCCCCCATGCTGCGCACCCCCCATCGTGCTCCATCCCCAATGCTACGCACCCCCCATCGTACTCCAACTTCCATGCTGCGCACCCCCCATCATGCTCCATCCCCCATGCTGCGCACCCCCCATCGTGCTCCATCCTCCATGCTGCGCACCCCCCAACGTGCTCCATCCTCCATGCTGCACATCCCCCATCGTGCTCCATCCCCCATGCTGGGGCTGCCGGGGGCGGGTCCGAGCGTGGCAACGTATGCCGGGGGCGGGGCTGAGCGGGCGAGGCGTCAGCGTATGCCGGCTCCCTGCACATGTGTACCGGGAGCCGGTGTACGCTGGTAACCATGATACACATCGGGTAACTAAGGGAAGCGCTTCCTATAGTTACGCGATGTGTATCATGGTTACCAGCGTACACCGGCTCGGTCACGATCCCAGCGGGGCCGAGCGTGCCAACATGTGGCGGGGGCGAGCGGGTGAAGCGTCGGCTTATGCCGGCTCCCTGCACATGTGTACCGGGAGCCGGTGTACGCTGGAGCGGGGCTGAGCGGGCGAGGCGTCAGCGTATGTCGGCTCCCTGCACATGTGTACCGGGAGCCAGTGTACGCTGGAGCAGGGCTGAGCGGGCGTCAGCGTATGCCGGCTCCCTGCACATGTGTACCGGGAGCCGGTGTACGCTGGAGCGGGGCTGAGCGGGCGAGGCGTCAGCATATGCTGGCTCCCTGCACATGTGTACCGGGAGCCGGTGTACGCTGGAGCGGGGCTGAGCGGGCGAGGCGTCAGCGTATGCCGGCTCCCTGCACATGTGTACTGGGAGCCGGTGTACGCTGGAGCGGGGGGCGATGCGTGCGTAGGGCTGGGGCGAGCGGCTAATCCATGCGGGGGTCGGGGCCAGACCGAGGCGAGCGGCCAATCCGTGGGGGGGGGGAGCCAGGCCGAGCCCAGCAGCCAATCCGACAGTTGTCACTCTAACGACACTGTCACGGTGACACAATCTTGGAGCAAGACAGACAGACAGAATAAGGCAATTATATAGATATAGATATATATATATATATATATATATATATATATATATATATATATATATATATATATATATATATATCTCTATTACACACACACACACACACACACACACACACACACACACACACACACAACCACTGGCAAAAATTATGGAATCACCTGGCTCTGAGAATGTTCATTCAGTTGTTTGCTTTTGTTAAAAAAAAGCAGATCACAGACATGGCAGCAAACTAAAGTCATTTCAAATGGCAACTTTCTGGCTTTCAGAAACACTAAAAAAAAATCATATAAACGTAATGTGCTAGCCAGTAACGGTTACTTTTCAAGACCAAACAGGGGGAAAAAATTATGGAATCACTAAATTATGAGGAAAAAATTATGGAATCATGAAAAACAAACAAACAAAGGAACAATTCAATACATCACTAGTATTTTGTTACATCACCTCTGGATTTTATAAAAGCTTGCAGTCTCTGAAGCATGGGCTTAATGAGTGACAAACAGTACTCATCATCAATCTGTCTCCAACTTTGTCTGATTGCTGTTGCCAAATCAGCTTTGCAGGTTGGAGCCTTGTCATGGACTATTTTCTTCAACTTCCACCAAAGATTTTCAATTGAATTGAGATCCGGACTATTTGCAGGCTATGTCATTGACCTTATGTGCCTTTTTTTCAAGGAATGTTTTCACAGTTTATGCTCTATGGCAGGATGCATTATCATTTTGATAAAAGATTTCATTATCCCCAAACATCCTTTCAATTGATGGGATAAGAAAAGTGTCCAAAATGTCAATGTAAACTTGAGCATTTATTGAAGATGTAATGAGAGCCATCTCCCCAGTGCCTTTACCTGATATGCAGCCCCATATCATCATTGACTGTGGAAATTTACATATTCTCTTCAGGCAGTCTTCTTTTTATTGTTTAGCTTTTCTGTATTTAAATCCCATTTTCCTTTTAGGCAGATTCGTACAGTTCGGTCACAGACATTGACTCCAGTTTCTCCCATTCATTCCTCATTTGTTTTGTTGTGCATTTTCTGTTTTGGAGACATATTATTTTAAGTTTCCTGTCTTGATGCTTTGATGTCTTCTTTGGTCTACCAGTATGTTTGCCTTTAACAACCTTCCCATGTTGTTTGTATTTGGTCCAGATTTTACACACAGCTGACTGTGAACAACCAACATCTTTTGCAACATTGCGTGATGATTTACCCTCTTTTAAGAGTTTCATAATCCTCTTCTTTGTTTCAATTGACATCTCTCGTGTTGGAGCCATGATTTATGTCAGTCCACTTGGTGCAACAGCTCTCCAAGGTGTGATCACTCCTTTTTAGATGCAGACTAACGAGCAGATCTTATTTGATGCAGGTGTTATTTTTGTGAATGAAAATTTACAGGGTGATTCCATCATTTTTTTCATCATAATTGAGTGATTCCATAAGTTTTTCCCCTGTTTGGTCTTGAAAAGTAACCGTTACTGGCTAGCACATTAGGTTTTCATGATTTTTTTTTTTTTTTTTTGTGCTTCTTAAAGCCAGAAAGTTGACATTTGTAATGACTTTACTTTTGTGCCATGTCTGTCATCTGCTTTTCTTTTTAAACAAAAGTGAACAACTGAATGAACTTTCTCAGCCAGGTGATTCCATAATTTTTGCCAGGGGTTGTATAATCTAATATATAAAGCTGAGTGTGTGTGTATGTGTGTATGTCTGCTAAAGGAATCCGCACCGTCGCATTTATAATCATGAAATTTTGCATAGACTCCTCATGTGACCCAGGGAGCGTCGAAGACTGTTTTGACAGAAAAATTTAACCCCGTGCTTTACAGTTAGTCTCTAAAATCCTGCCGCCATTAAACTGAATGGAGCTGGGAACTATATGTTATTAATAGCAACTATCAGTGGTTGCTATAGGAACAAAATAAACTGTTAGTTGAAGCTTATGCATGAGGTTATATGATGTCGGTGGAGAGATGGATAGAGAGATAGAAAAAGACAGACAGAGACAGCCCTGGAAAGAGACAGCCGGGCAAAGAGACAGCCAGGCAAAGAGAAAGTCCTGGAAAGAGACAGACCAAGACAGATGGAAAAGAGAGACGGGGAAAGAGACAGACAGACAGACAGACACACACATAGAGACAGACACAGAGATAAATAAAGACAGACAGACACAGAGATGGAGACCGATAGACTGATACAAATACAGACAGAGATAGAAATAGTCAGACAGGCATAGACACAGACAGAGAGACACAGACAGCGACACACAGACAGAGACTGGGAGAGAGACAGAGAGACAGTTACTATCCCGGGCAACACCTGGGTACTACAGCTAATAAATATATACACACACAATTTCCAGAGCAGCACTTAAACATTAGTTGGGTGCAACAATCCTTTACAACAGCATCCTACCATCCCTTCAATATTTCCAAAAAAACAGAAGGCAGCACTCCAATTCCAAATAAAATCTGTTGGAAAAAGGTAAGCCTTTCATCGAAACGTCCTGTGGTATGGTCCATTAAAGAAAATTTTATTTGAAAGAGAAGTGCAGTGCTGTCTTCTGATTTTCTGGTAATATATAATATATATATACACCCGAAAAAATCATTTATTAGAAATAAAAAACACAAACATATACCCTGGTTAACCACTTTAATCAGCCCCAAAAAGCCCTCCATGTCCGGCGTAATCCAGGATGCTCCAGCGTCGCTTCCAGCGCTGCTGCATGGAGGTGACCAGAGCTGCAGAATACACCGCCGCTCCTGTCACCTCCACACAGCAAATGAAGACAGCCGCGCGATCAGCTGAGCTGTCACTGAGGTTACCCGCTGTCACTGGATGCAGCGGTGGATGCAGCGGTGGTCGCGGGTAACCTCAGTGACAGCTCAGCTGATCGCGCGGCTGTCTTCAGTTGCTGTGTGGAGGTGACCGGAGCGGCTGTGTCTGCTGCAGCTCCGATCACCTCCATGCAGCAGCGCTGGATGCGACGCTGGAGCATCCTGGCTTCCGCCGGACATGGAGGGCTTTTTGGGGCTGATTAAAGTGGTTAACCAGGGTATATGTTTGTGTTTTTTATTCCTAATAAATGATTTTTTCGGGTGTGTGTGTTTATTTACTGTAATTTACAGATTAATCATGGAAGGTGTCTCATAGACGCTTAACATGATTAATCTAGGATTTAGTGGCAGCTATGGGCTGCCAATAACTCCTTATTACCCCGATTTGCCAACGCACCAGGGCAAATCGGGAAGAGCCGGGTACAGTCCCAGAACTGTCGCATATAATGTATGCGGCAATTCTGGGCGGCTGTTGGCTGATATTGTTAGGCGGGGGGCTCCCCATAACGTGGAGCTCCCCATCCTGAGAATACCAGCCTTCAGCCGTATGGCTTTATCTGGCTGGTTTTAAAATTAGGGGGGACCGCACGCCGTTTTTTTTAATTATTTAATTATTTATTTCACTACACAGTATAGACACGCCCACCGGCTGCTGTGATTGGGTGCAGTGTGACACCTGTCACTCAGCGTGGGGGGCGTGTCTCACTGTAACCAATCATAGGCGCCGGTGGGCGGGGTAAGCAGGGAATACGAGATTGTTTAATGGGCGGCCGGCTTTTTCAAAACAGTAAAAGCCGCCGGAGCAGTGAGAAAGCCGTGCAGCGCCACGCCGGCGATCGGTGAGTATATGAGAGAGGGCTGCTCAATTCAGTTACTCAGGAGTTTAGCGGTCACCGGTGAATCCTTCACAGGTGACCGCTAATCAGGACGCGACACAGACAGAGCCGCAGCATGACAATGAAGTCTGGTGAGGTTCACCCGAGTTCATTCTGATCGTGTGGCTCTTTCTGTGTCTGCTGTCATCTGCCATTCAGCTCTGCTACATGGCTGTCTGTGTCTGCTGTTAGCGGCCATGTAGCAGAGCTGAATGGCAGATGACATAGTAAAAACGCATCCTTACACATTACACACGCTTGGCAAGTCAATAAATAAAAAAAAAAAAAAAAAGGTGCCCAATGCATACGTCACAGAACACATGATCTAAAGGATCGCATACAAAATTGATCAATTTAACATAGACTACTAACGCACGTGTGACAGCAAATGAACGACCTACGTGCAATCTCATTCAATCGCATATGCGACCTGGGCGTGTCACATCGCATACGAGATCGCACACCTAATTGTAAGGTGTAAAGCAGGCTTTAGGCTGCGGCTGGAGTAAATCGGCACACGCATGTGCAATGGCCGCCTCTCCACACTTACACGTGGTTGAGAAAGCAGCCAGCTGCAAAACCCGAGGCACAGCCCTAAATGGCAGCTGACACCTGGGCGCAACTGGAACCGCAGCAGGTTGCTTGCGTTTACGGCGGCACCAATTCGGAACAACAAATAACAGCTAAAATAACAGGTGTACTTCTTCCCGTAGATAATTTTATATGATCTTTTTTTCATGGACACGACCATCGTTAACAAAAGTAGAGGAGGCACCCAAACAGCAGCTGCTTCAATGAATGTGAAGTGCGCAATAAAGTGGGCTCTCCACCACAAGTTCAATATCAGAAATACTACATTCCACAGTGGTGTAAACAAAATCGCACTTGCTTCATAACTGCTCTCAAGTTTCTACCAGCAGTGGTGAATAAGGGGTAACAGAGATGGTTGAGTCTGCAGAGCCGTTCAGTCACACTGTAGCCTGGGAATCAGAGGTCTGCTATAAAGCTCCAGTGAGTACAGACAAAAAAGTTCTTATTGTTAGTATTATTATTATTCTTAATATTTATTTATAGAGCACCATTGATTCCATGGTGCTGTACATGACAAGGGGGTTACATACAGAATACATATACAAGTAACAATAGACAGACTGGCACAGAGGGCAGAGGACTCAGCCCTTGCGGGATTACATTGTAAAGTATTTTTTGGAGTAGACAGTAGGTCGGGTGTAGGTTGGACAGAAGCTCTGCACCGTGGTGGTGTCATTTAATGGTTATAGTAATTTATGAACAGATGAGTTTTCAGGTTCCGTTTGAAGCTTGCGGGTGTAGCAGATAATCTGACGTGTTGAGGCAGCGAGTTATAGGAGACAGGGGAAATGATCTGCACACATGGCCAGAAGGTTTGTGAGTTGGATCCAGGCCCCGATGAAGAAGGTGCTGATCATAATGTACACCCTCATTTCCAAACCGTACATCATCCTGGTGGAGACAATGGGTAACATGATGACGAGACTCGGATACCTGATTGTAACATCAACTTTGCTATTGGGTCAGGGCAGGAAGAGGTTGTCACGGAGGACTCAGGACGAGGGGAATGAAAACACACAGGGTGATGATGGGGTTGGAGACACCACTTACTGTCAAACCAAAGTGACGTCAGCAGTGGAGGTGGAATAGGATGCTACTGACGACGAGTTTACGTTGTGTCTTCATGGACAAAGACAAAGTACTGGAAGCAAGTCAACAACTGAATCCTCAGCCACAACTCTGCCTATGAGCATAAGTCATGTTGGCTATGCAGTTCGCATGGGCTGTAAGCCTTGCCTAGCCTGGTAATTTTTTGGACATAGCAAAGGATCACACAAGTCATGTAATCTGTAACAATCTCTAAGTAGAAGTAAAAAAATTTCAAGTTTGAGTACTACCACCATGAAGTGTCACATGGATATGAATTGATAGCGTGAGGATGTATTGCTCAGCTTTAGCCACTGTCAATGCAACATGCTTATTTGCCGTTCATTGCATGCATTGTTGCAGACTACACACAAGGGGCTGCAGTTTTTTTGAAGCTGCTTTTGTCTGTTTGTTCACTATAGCAATAGCAAAACGATCTTCGGGTGTGGACTTGGAGATGCTGTCTATCAACAGAATGAAAAATAAAGGTGTGTGTTACAGCAAGGAGCAACCACGGAAACACTTTGTTCAATTGTGAGGGGAGTCATTTTGGAGTTTGGTGAGGAGTACCGTAACGCCAGTGAGCAGCATCCTGAGCCACAGACCAACATTCTTCCGGTGCTGTCTATACTGTTAACCATGATAGGAGCATAAAGTCTGGATTTATGGCAACTGAACATCACAGTACCCGAGTACGGTAGGCTGTACCCAGACAGTAATGCGTGCACGCAACACTTTGTTTTATTATGAAAACACATATTTGTTCTGGGTGGGACGACTATATAGACAATCACACTTGCTGCCTCTGCACTGTCAAATTCTCACATACAGTTTAAATCATAGAGGGACAGCGACACATGTTTGCATTGAATGTTGCTTTTCAAGATTTACATGACTGTGTTGCAGAGCTGTGTGGTTTGCATTCACACTGTTATCATCTACCTTATCTGTGAGGCTTCAGCTAACAAGGGTATTCAGGGTGTGTGATGTGTTTTGTCTATGTTTAGGTAGATAACTGGGAAGCTCTTGTGATGCGCCACTAGTAAGTTGTTTTCGCATACACACACACACACACGCACACGCACACGCACACACAAACACACAATTACTGCTGCTACGCAGAGGGCTTAGCAAGCAGTAGGCAACTGAATAGATTGTTCTATTATTTCAATTTAATGCATGGTAATGCATACAGTGCTTTTCATGTTGCGTGGTTTTGCTGCATACTGGGGATCCCACCAAATACAAGACTTAAAATGAAGCATAAGTCGCAATGGGATTTTCACTGTGCTACAATGCGGCCTAGCGGGGCTGTGTAACCACCACCTGCCCCATCACGTGCATCTGCGTGCTCTTCATCCTCTGTGACTGTGGGGACAGCAGTCACACATGCTTTTTCACACTGAACTTCCACCCCGTTACCCATAAGCGGGAGTGTGATTGGCAGATCGTCACTTGTTTTGTAAGTGCAAACAGATGGTATTGTTGAGCTGTCAGACATCGAGAGAACCACCATTGGATGAAGGCAACATTATATCCCCACCTGCACCTTCGTCAAAGATTGGCTGGACTAACTGCAGTTAATTATTGCGTTCCACAAATCGAAAGGAGTGTAGAATGCACATGTGTTGCACCTTGCTTGGCAGCAAAGGAACAATAACTTAGTATTCCAAACAATTTTATGATGGCAGAAAAAGTCAGCTCTTTGGGCAAATAAAATAGCGTGGCAAAAGTGGGCAGGTGGGTACAGTGGCCGTGTTCTGTGGGTACCAGGACAGTGAAGGAAGCCTCACTTTCTATCCCTCCTAATGATGAAATGCAGCAAGGAATTTCATGAGTTTGCTATAAAAATAGCGTAGCTAAATGAGCAGGAGGGTGTAATGCAGAGGTGCTGTAAATAGCTTGGCATCAGTGGGGCACAAATGGAGTACAACAGCCACTTTTTGTATGCCACTAAGTTGCAGCATTTTTTGCTATTATTATAGCTTAACTTGTGTACAATACAATCCCTTTAAAAATCAATCTTTATTAAATAGTTTTAAAATCGCCCAGGTGAATTAATCCAAAAATTCAAAAGATAACTCAAATCGTTATTTGATAAAAAAAGGGGAGTTATGAGGGGTGTGGCTAGCTATGGAGGTGTGAGGCTGCTTTTCCTGGAGCTCCTGCTTCACCCTAACAAATCCACCGGCATCCACCTTCATTATGGGTAAATCGACCCGCAAAACCAGGTCCAGGGCTTCCTCACAGCCCCCTACCATCAAGGGGGACATCGTTACCCTGCTTACCCGCCCCAATCCCCCCCGCCGTGAGCTCCATAATCCCCCGTCGGAGATGCATGGAGGAGACTCACCACGTGGCAGGCACATGGAGGAGCCGGAGGTCAGCGCGTCCATCCACCAGACTCCCCTAAGGCAGACCGCATCCCCGCCACCACTGACTGGCAGTGACGGAGCGGCCCTCCGACGGTCACCCACGCGGCTGGAGGAAGGAAGGGAGGCAGCAGCTCAGGATGGCGGCCCCCCACGTGACGGAGCGGAAGCTTACACGGAGGTGCCTGTTCATGCACAGGTCGGAGCGCACGGGGGAGAGCCTGGAGGAAAGTCCCAACCGCCGACCGAGGTACAGCAGCAGCCGGACCTCGCACAGAGAAGGGGCAGCATGGAGGACCGGCAGGATGCGGAGGCGCTGGATGAGGTGAGGCACAGGGAGGGAGGGAAAGGCAGCGCTACCCCGACCCACATAACAGAGGCCCACAGGCAAACACATGTCTCTCCACCACAGTCACCAAGGGAGAGACAGGTGTGCAAGGAGCCGCAGGGTACTGGAAGTACCTATAAAAACATAGGACCCCCCCCAAGTCCTGCTACCGTAGGGTGGAATTGCAGGAGGGGGGGACGGCTGAGGGGGGGTCGTTGCCTACCTGTTCCTTGCGCCCACCCACAGAGGCACCTGAAAAACATATATATCATCCCAGATTGGCAGCTGAGGCCCAAGGGTTAACTTCACAAGAGCCCATATTGCAGGAAGGGTGGATCGACCCCCTCTGCTTTACACACCGCTACATCTCCGGCTCGGTGGTCAACGGGATCCTCGTGGCCCTCGGTCTCCCCCAGGGATAATGATGAGATAGAGATGGAGACGAGGCCAACACCACCTAGACAGGAGAAACAGATGACAACAACATGTCCAGAACACAGTGAGGCCTCGGCGGGCCTGATAAGCACATCCTCATCTCCCACCAGTGATGATCGAAGAGCCCCTGTGAACACAATGATGCCTAAACTCACATCAGAGGAAAACAGACCGGTAACCCTGGCAGATCTCCGCATACTATTAAAATCACTACCCACTAAACAGGACATAACTAACCTAACAACTCAGATTGTCTCTCAATGCAAACAAGATTTTGCCATATTTCGCTCTGAGTTATCGGATCTCTCAACAAAAGTTGACTCACTCAACCAATCTCGTGACTCCACGACAAGTACCTTACAAACACTGACGGAAACCGTTAACCGTCATTCTTCTCAAATACAAAACCTCCAATCCACCCTAGACGACCTCGAAAACAGGAATAGGAGGAACAATTTAAGGATTAGGGGCCTGCCAGAATCCATCTCCACCGCAGATATCCCGGCCACACTAACTTCCCTTTTCAACGGCCTACTACGGCGCCCTCCGGGCACTTTCATTGAGCTAGACAGGGCCCATAGAGCCCTCAGGCCCCCAGATCCAAAAAACCCACAACCAAGAGACATAATCTGCCGGATCCATTTTTTCCAGCTAAAAGAATTAATCCTACAAGCAGCACGCCAGAAACAATCACTCTCTTATCAAGGCCAGCCTATCCGAATCATGCCGGACTTATCCCGCTATACATTGGCCCAGAGAGCGGCTCTCAAACCATTACTCACCCTCTTACAGGAGAGGGAGATTCCCTTCAGATGGGGGTTTCCCTTCTCCATGTCGGTGCGAAAGGGCCCCCAGACCTTTACGCTACGCACACCAGGAGACTTGCGGGACTTCCTATCCGGACTGGGCCTACCTACTATCACATTGCCTGACTGGGTGGCTCTCACGGAGAATGGCTTGAGCCTTCCTGGGAGACCCCCAAAATCATGGGGTCGTCCTCCCCCAGGCCTTCCCCACAGAGACAGATCAAAGGGAGGAGATAAAAGAGAGCCGATGGCGGGTCGACATATCACAACCTAACGCTTTAACCTTGACGGGAGACAATAGCACCACTTTAGAACTGTTCATAAACCTCACGTGACCAACTGCCAGGAAAGGCCAAGAGGTGTAAACGGAAGAAGAAAGACGGAAATGAACCTGAAACCTGCAATCTCGACAATACTTGTTGTGTCGGTTGTTCCTTCCTCGGACTTACGGGATACCTTATAGTATTTAGTAACAAGGAGACCGATATATAATGCATAACTCTCTTCAAGTTTAACGGTTACCTTTTACAGGACCAGAGATATAATTCTCCTCTTACCCAAAGACTAAATGCCATATCACTTAGCCGGTGGATATTCAGTTATATCAGGTTATAATGTTATACTAATTACAGTGTGTCGCAGGCTCCTGTGCTACCTTGTCACTTGCTAGACTAGACTTCGCCCCACATAGGGTGTGAGCCTCTGTCCCGCCTTTCAAGGTTGCACAAGCTCCTGTTCTACGTTAGTACCTTTTTAGTTTTTCTACTCAGAGGCTATACCTCTGTTTCTTGTTGTTATCTGAAACTCTGTCTCTTTGGTTCTACTATACGCCCTAATCTCTCTGCCTTTACTTCCCTTACGACATCGCACGAAACCCTACGTTCATCAGAATCACTCTACTGTCCAGCCTGAATGACAGAAGTAAGAATTGCCTCCTTCAACGCCAAAGGTCTGAATACACCGGAAAAAAAGAGCACAAATCCTACAACATTTTCACCGACAAAAGGTACAGATAATATGTTTCCAAGAAGCACACTTCAAAGTAAACCATACACCTAATATTAAACACAAACACTATGCCACTTGGCATTTTGCCAATAATCCCCTCAATAAATCTAAGGGAGTTGCCAATGCCATCCACAGATCCCTCCCCCACCAACTGATCAGCTGCACGGTAGACAGAGAGGCCAGATACATTATTCTCACTTTAAAAATCGAAGGCCAAACATTAACCTTGCTAAATGTATACGCCCCTAATCAGGATCAAGCCAACTTCATATCAAACCTGGTAGATGTCTCCTTCCCCTTGATACAGAAGACGGTAATTTTATGCGCCGATCTCAACCTCACACTAGACCCAGTACTAGACAATTCGAAGAAAAAATCGCACCTTTCATATAGAACCATTAAATATATCAAGAAAGCCCTTCTTAGGCTACAGCTTTGTGACGCCTGGAGACTACAACACCCAGCGGTCAGGGATTATACTTTTTATTCTACACCACACGACTCCTATAGCAGGATTGATTATATCCTGGTCCAACACTCAGCCCTCCCATGGGTATCCTCCACGGCAATCGGTAACATTCTATGGTCGGACCATGCCCCAATCTACTGCTCCCTGGCGATCCCCTTCCACTCTAAAACGGTACGCCCTTGGCGCTTAAATGAAAACCTGATTACTGACCCTGTATGTTGGTCAGACATACAGGATACCATAGAACACTTTATCACAGACCACTCCTCCGACACAACCGCCCCTATTTTCAAATGGGAGGCACTCAAATGTGTGCTAAGAGGGGTCTTTATCAAACACGGCTCGCGCCTGAAAAAAGCAAAAGCCCAAGCCTTGTGCTCTGCCCTACAAACCGTTGCCAAACTTAAATTAGCCAATAAAAATGCGCTCTCGACAGAAACATTAAGAAATCTCCTCAAAGCAAGACAGGAAGTCAAAAAATTATTAGACGATTCTTATAAGCGATACCTCCAAATAGGACGCAGCCGCTTTTATGAATTCGGCAATAAACCTGGGAAGATGCTTGCTAGAGCTTTACGCTCGCAATGCACCCAAAATTTTATCCCCTGTGTCAAGGGGCCTACTGATACCATGGTCCATACTACAGCAGAGATATCCGACACTTTTCGTACATACTACTCGAATTTATACAACCTCCCCAAGCCGGTGAACCCCTCTCACTCAATCACATCCCCCTTCAATATCCCGAGTCCGGAAGCGATAGCGGACCTAGAAAACCCTTTTGACCACTCAGAATTATCAGAGGTAATAAAAAACCTACCGAGTAATAAAAGCCCGGGACCGGATGGATTTACAGGGAAATTCTACAAAACATTTGCAGACCTATTGTCTCCATTGATGATGGTCGCATTCAACTCCTATCTCTGAGTCCTGCCCATTCCCGGGTCAATCCTTGGCTGCTTATGTAACAGTAATCCCTAAACCAGGAAAAGATCCGCACATCTGTAAAAGTTACCGTCCTATTTCCCTTTTAAATATTGACTTAAAATTTTTTGCTAAATTAATAGCTAATAGGCTACATTCACTGCTCCCCTCGCTGATCCATCTGGATCAGGTGGGCTTTGTCCCGGGAAGAGAGGCAAGGGACAACACCCTAAAAACTATTGATATTATACACTACGTAAAGACCCATAAAATACCGCTGATGGTTCTATCCCTTGATGCCGAGAAGGCATTCGATAGAATCTCATGGCCTTCCCTCTCACAAACTCTTACACATATTGGCCTCGGTCCCTCTTTTCGCGCTAAAATTCTCTCACTATACAAATCTCCAACAGCTAATTTAAAAATCAATGGTTCAATTTCAACCCCCTTTACCATCCATAATGGTACCCGACAGGGCTGCCCCCTATCCCCCCTTCTTTATATACTAATCATGGAACACCTTTTGGCTGCCATCCGTAACAACCCTGAGATTCGTGGAATCAAAGTAGCCGGTAAAGAATATAAATGCTCCGCATTTGCCGACGATCTCTTAATCTATATAACCAACCCAACGTCCTCCCTACCTAACTTGGTGGATCTCCTGGAGGGATTCGGTAGATGGTCCAATTTTAAGATCAATATGGATAAGTCTGAGTCCTTGAATGTGTCTCTCTCCAACGAGACGGTTCGGGTCCTGAGGTCGCATTATCCCTTTAAGTGGCCCACGGACAATGTAATAACCTACTTGGGCATTCGGCTACCTTCGGATTTGGGTTTCTTGTTCACACTATGTTGTTCAAAATGCTGCCTTTTTGTGGCAGAACTTTGGTCAAAAACTCAGCTTTGCAGGGCAAAACCCAAATGGCAAAAACAATTGACATATTGCTTCTTTGAAAAGCTGAGTTTTTGACCAAAGTTCTGCCACAAAAAGGCAGCATTTTGAACAACATAGTGTGAACAAGAAACCCAAATTCCCATAGACTTTGCTTGAATAGAAGAACACATCCATTTTGGCATTAAACAGCGCAGAAGAAAAAGCAGCAAAAAAGCAGGTAAAAAGCAGGTAAAAAGCAACGTGCGCACATACCCTTATATAGGCAGATATGATCAAAATAAGATGACAAGCCATAATAAGCCTCTCTGCACTCCAGTGACCCTAATATGTCACTATGTCTGGCCCTGCCTATCAACGGAGGGTATGACGCCCTAACTTAGCTGGGCGCCCCCGTTCCTCGACAGCTGACGCTCACTCTCCCTAAATAGCCCTACCAATATAATGATAACTTCTGTACCTGTTACACTTGATGATTACAACACAGTATGATACATCATATTCTATTTTTACTTGGAGGATTAATACCTCTATGTCAGTAAGCCAGGTACAGAACAAGTGACATCTGCTGCCACAATAATCTCACAGCATGTCAAACCAATATAATGATAATTTCTGCACCTGTTACACTTGATGATTACTACATAGTATGATACATCATATTCTATTTTTACTTGGAGGAATAATACCTCTATGTCAGTAGTCCAGGTACAGAAACAAATGACATCTGCTGCCACAGTAATCTCACAGCATGTCACTCAAAGAGCAAAATGAGGATAAATGTACTTCCCTCAGGTTGATGCTATGTAATGGGCTTGACGCGTTTCCCCGCCCGTCATCGGATCATCAGGAAGCCCAAGGGGATTGATAGCAGAAGGAAGATTCCAGCATCATAACGTGTGGTAGTGGCTGGTGCCATTGAATCTATGGTTTAAATAAGCCAGACCAAAATCTAGAAGTCCATCATAGTGGACAAACACTGCAGGCTTCAGTCCCCAAGTTGTTACTACGCATGTCAATTCATTTCCAACACTAGAGCGCTCAAAACACTCCTGCAGGACGCTGCTGCGCATGTCTCTGATGTAGCAGTCCTAGCGACCAATCAGCCGATTGCGTCGCCGTAACTAACAGGATGACCTAACAGGATGATCCCCGGAGGGGATGCTATTGCGCATGTCTGTGATGCGTCCCCGGCGGCCAATCACCAGATCGCATCCCAGTTACCTGGGAGATGATATCCCGTGTTTCCCGGACATGTCGCTACTGCGCATGTCTGTGATGCTGCGTCCCCGGCGGCCAATCACCGGATCGCATCCCAGTTACCTGGTAGATGACATTCCGTGTTCCCCGGACGTGACGCTCCTGCGCATGTCCGCGATGCTGCGTCCCTGGCGGCCAATCAGAGGATCGCTTCTCAGAATCATGGGAAATGGTGTCCCGTGTTGTTTAGTTAAACAACACTGCGCATACTCAAAGGCCATGCGTTACGACATAACATGCCCAGTGGTCAATCACCCAATTACATCGTAATAACCAGGGGATGAAATCCCATCCTCCTGGTTATACGTCACTGCGCATGCTCAGAAACCTGACGCCCCAGGATAACACAAAGAGTGCTATCAGACGCTATCAACATGAGCAGCAGCAGCCAATCCATAACAAGAGTTGGTCCTATAGGGGAATTGGCTGGTAAACCAGTGTCCGAAAAGAACTGAATAGTTTGAATGAAGCGTACATTACTACATTGACCACAGGATGTCCAAATGTAGTATAACAGTAGATTGTCCATAATGTAATTCCGCTTTAATTCATTAGTTAAAGGTCTCTCCTTGTTACTGCGGGGACCCTTTTTCTTTAAATTGATAAACTTACATTATGGCAGCTTAATGACCTCACTGATACTATATATATTATCATCACTAAGCTGCAATAATAGCAATACCAAGCAGCCTGTCACAAAAGGGTCTAACTCAATTGACCCCTGGACGTAAAAATAAATGCCTCACGCTACCGCGTGGAACCAATAGACCCCGGTTTTGGGTCGATATAGGGTCAGAACTAACCAGAATCTCAAATTCCAATACTCTGGACTGTCAGTGTGAAGCCCTCTATGCAATAAATGGTGTATAATTCAATCTCTCATTCAGGCCATTCGGGGTCTGGGATTTGAGACGAAAGATCCATTAGCATTCTTTACATAAGATCCTATTGTCCCAATCCCCACCCCTCGGATTACGTCTGACAACCTCGAGAGCACAGAAGTGAATAGATTTGGGGTCACCCTGATGGCATTCCCACACATGCCTATCGATGGGAGTATCCCTTTTATGCCTGATGTTGCCCACGTGCTCCCCCATTCGCCTCCTCAGCTCCCTGGTTGTCTTCCCAACATAATCGCGGGGACAACTGCAGCTTGCCAAATATACCAGCCCCTCACTCTTGCAGTTAGCAAAATCTCTCATGTAATAATGTCGGCCTGTACTCGCGCTGGTGCAATATTTACACTGTGAAAGCCATTCACAATATTTACACCCGCCACATCGAAACGTGCCCAGGGGTTTCTGTCCAACCAAGTTCCCCCCGGCACCGGTCGACTGTAGTGGCTGTGCACCAATTGATCACCAATAGAGCCCCCTTTCCTATACGTAATCATGGGGTAAGGTGGCAGAACATCAGCAAGATCTGGATCGGCTCTAAGGATCCCCCAATGTTTACGTAAAATCCGAGAGATCCTTTCAGACTGGTCATCGAAAGTACCAATGACCCTCATTGGGCCACCCTCCTCCTCCACCTTTTTGCCAGTCTGTAACAAAGAGCTTCGATCCCTACCTGCCGCATGCTGAAATGCCCCATGTAGAACATGCTGGGGATAACCTCTTTCCCTGAACCTCTTCCTCAGGTCATTGGACTGCTCAAAGTATTCCCGATTCCCCGAACAATTTCTCCGTGCCCTGAGGTATTGGCCTTTTGGTATGCCCTTTATTAATGGTAATGGGTGGAAGCTATCCCAGCGTAGTAGATTATTAGTTGATGTGGGCTTGCGGTATGTCTTAGTTGACAAAAGGCCATCATCATTTTTAGTGATAATAACATCCAAAAATGGGAGTTGGGATTGGTGAATTTCACTGGTGAATTTGAGATTAATTTCATTCTGATTAATACACGCAACTAACTGATGGAACTCTTGTGTGGTACCTGCCCAGATTACTAAGACGTCGTCTATAAATCTCCCCCAGTATAGTATAAGGGGAGCCCACCATGGGGTATCGACGTTAAAGATGGTTGTTTCCTCCCACCAGCCTAGGAACAAATTGGCGTATGAGGGGGCACATAAGCTCCCCATCGCCGTGCCCCTAAGCTGGTGAAAGTACTTACCATCAAACAAAAAATAATTGTGTGTCAACACAAAATCTAACAGTTCCAAAATCAGTTTGTTGTGGTCTTGCAAGTAAGCTGCTCTTGAACGGAGAAAATGGTGAACCACCTTAAGGCCCTCTGAGTGAGGAATTGAACTGTATAGAGATTCGACATCTATTGATGCCAAAAGGAAATCCCCCTCAAAAGCTATGTCCTGAATTTTCTGGAGTAGATCAGACGTGTCCCTAATATAGGATGGAAGCGATGTCACAAAAGGTCTCAACACCCTATCCAGGTAGATACTTATCTTTTCGGTCACTGATTTCACTCCTGAGACGATCGGGTGACCTCTGACCGGAGTCAGGCCCTTATGAACTTTAGGAATGGCATAAAATGTGGGTATCATCGGGTTCACTGGTACCATGAATTCGTACTCGTTTTTAGATATCAAACGCCTATCAAGGGCCATGTCCAATCTCCAAGTCAATTCCTGACCAAAGACATCCGTCGGGTTCTTTTCCAGAACCCTATAGGTGTTTTTATCCATTAGCATGGTATAGCACATTTCCCTGTAAGGCCCATGGTCCATAAGAACCAGATTCCCACCCTTATCCGATGGTTTCAAAATAATATTTTGATCTTTTCCAAATTGCTGTAATGCCATTCTTTCTCCCTCTGTTAGATTATCCGGGCCCTCAATATACTGTACCCTACTCAGCTCCTCCTCCACCACCCTGATAAATATGTCGATGCTACTCAAATCACTAATCGGAGGTCCAACTCTTTTTTCTAAGGTCGGTGAACGGACCCAGGCCCCTGGCAGTCTCTCCCTCCTCAAGCAACTCCGTCAAGGTATTAACCACTCCCAAATCCTCCATGTCAATGCCAAGTTCATCACATTTTTCACGATCGTTATTTTTAAAAAAACTTGTGCCACTTCAACTTCCGACCAAACAGATGAATGTCCTTTGTCCAACCAAACTTGTCAAACGCTACTCGTGGTACAAAGGAGAGACCCTTTTGCAACAATGGGATCATATCTGCTGTGAGTTGGCAGGATGACAGGTTAATAATCTGGCCTGAATCGAGCTTCTTTCTCTCTAGTGCCGTTTCCGTAATTCGTAACGGTCGGAAACTCCTTTCTCTAAAAAAGAGGAAGAAGATGAAGAGGCTAAGGATCCAGGTGCAGCAGAAGAAGCAGGTACTGGAGTGTGTCCCACTTCCTGACCTCCTATGGCACCATGCTCTCCTTGGCCCCCCAAACTCATGGGTTGATGACGGTTCCCCCACCAATTCATCCATCTTCCCCTATATGGTCTCCTATTACCGCTACCCCTTCCTCTTCCTCTATATCTGTTCCTCGACTCTGTTCTCTCTGAGTCCGAGGTCTCTTGTTCCGAAGAGGAAATATCCGTGTACTCAGGTGCCGTATAAACAGTATTAAAATTATAAGCCCTTTTGTCCCTGAAGTCACCAAAGTCCCTAGAGAATTGTTTTTGTTTTCTTCTCTTCAGGGTAATTTGGTGCTTTTCAATGTTGTTCTGCAGAGTTGCTTCTTTTTTTGCAAACTCCGATTCCGTTTTGTGTTCCAGGGCCTTCTGTCTCAGAATATCTAACTTGTTTGTAGACTCACTGAGATTTTTGCTCTCTTTTTCCAGCACTAGAGTCATCAGTCGGATAGAAGAGGCTACGGATTCTTTTTCCCACTCCAATAGAAAATCAGGATCCCTCAATCTGGGGCTGGGGGGATATTAATGCGTAAGCCTCTAGGCACTATATTATGCTTACTATAGTTCTCGATGGTTTTCACTTCCCACCAAGCCCTCTGATTCTCATAATATTCATCCTGTAAATCTTTGAAAATTGTTTTAAGAGAAATATTAGTTGTATCACCTAACGGTACACCATCAATTGCAAAAACCTCCTCTGCGTCCTCCAGCCAATTATTGGAATTTACAGGACCAGAAAGAAAACCCGCCATATATAGACAGTTTAACAACAGAAAATGCTATTGTGAAAGTCCAAAAAGTGATTAACTCGTGTACAATACAATCCCTTTAAAAATAAATCTTTATTAAATAGTTTTAAAATCGCCCAGGTGAATTAATCCACAAATTCAAAAGATAACTCAAATCGTTATTTGATAAAAAAGGGGAGTTACTATAAATCAGGTGCAGCCCAAGATTTTCAAGTTATATAGGCAGATATGACCAAAATAAGATGACAAGCCAAAATAAGCCTCTCTGCACTCCAGTGACCCTAATATGTCACTATGTCTGGCCCTGCCTATCAACGGAGGGTATGACGCCCTAACTTAGCTGGGCGCCCCCGTTCCTTAACGGCTGACCCTCACTCTCCCTAAATAGCCATACCAATATAATGATAACTTCTGTACCTGTTACACTTGATGATTACAACACAGTATGATACATCATATTCTATTTTTACTTGGAGGATTAATACCTCTATGTCAGTAAGCCAGGTACAGAACAAGTGACATCTGCTGCCACAATAATCTCACAGCATGTCAAACCAATATAATGATAATTTCTGCACCTGCTATGTGGCATCCTGGACAAGCCAGGGGCCACAGAGAACAACACCCACACACCCCACACTCCCGGTCAGGCACACCGAAGTCAGACACAAACCCTTGTTGCCTTCCTCCAGGGGCTGATGTCCACACCAGGGGGTGGGCCAGGCGGTTGGCCCCGCCCACCGAGGAGTTCACAGTCCTGGAGGCGGGAAAAGCAGACAGTTTAGTTTTGGAGGTGAAAGTGGAAGGAAGGAAAGTGGTAGTGGAGCAACTAACTGACAGCGTCCGGGTGTGTGGCCCGGGCGGTACAGCAAGGTTGGCAGACGGTGGTGACCGTCTGCAGGAGTGACCTATCGGAGTCTACCATAAGGACCGTGGACGGGCGGTGGCCCGGCGGTACCGGACCGGTACACAAAGAGAAGTCAGCACCATCTGGCAGGGGCTTACGGACCCCAGCAAGGCTAGGAGTCGCCGTGAATTTGCCAAATCCGTCAGCGAAGGGAACCTCCTGGGTTTCCCAGCAGCCAAGTCCCGACAGAAGGCAACAGTCCAACCATGAGAGGGAAACACAGCCACCGCCAAGGCTACCGTTCCCAGGGCCAGAGCCTGCGGGCAAAAGGGGCTCCTCCGGCCCATATCCAAGCTGGGGAGCGGGTTACTGGTGGGAACCCATTGGAACCATTTACCGTACATAGGTGCAGGGAAAGGCAGTCACCATCAACCTGCCGGGAGAAACAACACCGCAGCCGTCAGTGGGACCCATCCATCCAGCCGTGTGTTTTACCAAGAACTGTGTCCTCATCATTGGCTGAGTGAGTACCACCGTGCCGTGCGGCACAGCGCTGCCCCCGCGACCCTGCACCTCACCAGGCCCCGTAACCCGCCTGCCATCCATCTCTACCCTATCACCGGGCCCCGGGACCACCAACCCCCCTACCCACGGAGGGGAGAACTAACATCCAGGCTGCTCCCTGTCATCGCTCCCGGGATCCCCGTCCAGAGCAGCGGTGGTGTCATCAATATCACCACAACCGTGGGTGGCGTCACGGACAATAACCAAATCCCCACCATCCAATCAAACCCCCCTTTCACTCACGGGCGAGGAACGCCGCTCGAGTCCCCGGGATCCGGCCCACCGCTCGAGCCACCACAGAGCATCGGCAGCAGCAGCCGGACCCGAGCAGTGGGAGAGCGCAGCGTCCCCTCCTCCGCCCGCGACAACTTGGCGTCACGAACAGGATCCTACCGTTCTACCAACTGGTGGAAGTGCGCCTTGTGTGACCGCCGGAGGTGTCCGGCCGAAAAATTTGTGAAGCCGCCATCTTGGGCGCGAAGAATTCCCGCTCGAGCGTCTCCTCGAGTAGTGGAGGCGCGAAGGCCAAAACCCCACCCCTGAGAGGAGGAGCTGGAAAGAGACTAAGGGGGACTGATGTAGCCCGCGGCTATAAAAGCAGGGACGCCTGGACCCTGCGGCCATCTTGTTCCTGGGAGAGGCCACCAGCAAGATATATGTGCCGTCCCGTAGCACCGTAGCCCCCACGCCTGGAACCGCGGCGTGGGTGGAGATCCGGACTGCGCAGCTCCAACAACGGCTGCAGGTCAAGATGCAGCTCCTCTTGGAGGAGTGGGAGGCCGACATGGCGGAGGTTATAGCGACCGTGCGGAGACGCGAAGAGGAGGGAGCTTCGGAAGGGAGGGTGAGTGACCCACGCCCCGGTACCCCTAGTGGGTCGGTCATCGTGGCTGCGGGACCCGGTCTGAACCCGCTCGCCCTGCTACCTCCCTCGCTACCCGTATCGGCTGCCGTGACCCCGCCACTAGGCCCGCTACCCCCGCAACCGGTAGCGATGTCCGCACAGGCGGATCGACCTGTAGCCGGAGCCCGTGACTGACCGGAAGTGCTGCCCTGGAAAGTACAGAAGCCCGAGCCGGAGGCATGTACAGAGACTTCCCCCGAGCCAGAGCCGACAGGCCGCTCCGTGCAGAAGGCCCAGCGGAAGAAGACCCCTGTGCCCATCCCCCACACCTCGGCTGAGGTTGCGCCGGGTTGTCGCTGCAAGGCAGCATCCCAGGCCAAGTCACCGCGGGACCTTCCACCCAGATTGCCAGTGGTGGGCAGTGTCCAGAAGGTCTCTCGGGGCCCGACCCGTGCGCCGGAGCTCGCAGCAGCCCCGTATTGGGACAGGGAGCCGACACCGCTGGGCCCGGAGATCACGGAAAGGGAAAGGAAGAAGGCGGAGTTGGTGGCCCGTACGATCCAGGAGAAAGAGAGCCTCCGCCAAGCGACCTTCCGTGTCCGGGGCCCCCTGTATGAAGGGCAGGTGAGGCGGTTTGATGTCTGCCGGGGCTATGGCTTTATATATGAGCCGGGCCTGGAAGCCGAAGTCTTTATAGCTCGGCGGGATGTTAATGCCCACCTGCCGGAAGAGCACCCAGGCCGCAACCTGATGCCGGGCGACCTAGTACAGTACACCTGGCACTGTGGGGAGAGGGGGTGGTTCGCATTGGATGCGAAGCTGAGGGGCAGTCAGGAGGCCCGAGTGTGCACCGCGCCCCCTCCCCCAACCGACGCAGAGGAATCGGAGTGATGGCAGCGGAGTCCCATTGCAGTTGTTCCCTGTTGGGACCATAAAAGTACCGTTTGCAAAAGAATGAAAAAGAATAATCCACCGAGAAGAGTTACCTGATTTGCTGCTTGATTAGAAACCGGTCGTTGCCGGCAACTGGTCCCCGTTGGGACCCCCTTTTCAAATTATGCGTAGAAACTACTACGAACAGGCCCGAGAACTAGCAGGGCAACCACAAACTTGTGGCATGTAAATAATAATGTTTTTGTGGCTATACCGTTACCGCCTCCGGAGAGGCAGATTGGAGGAAGAGCCCGCAGTGGAGAAGGCTGGGGCCCAGCCACCACCGGAACCGGTGGCAATCCTCTGGGGGTTTTCAGGGGTTCCCCATGGACGTGGGTCCCCTGAAAAGGACAGAACCCGCTCGGGCAACTTGTGCTGGACTGAGGTCAAGGGGTGCTGCCTGTTTGCTTAGGGGCAGCATCAGGGCCAGGTTGCTTGGGTGGGAGAGAGCGGAAGCCGTACCGTTACGCAACGTTTAAGTAAGAGTACCTCCCGATGTGGGAAGATGTTATTTTACTTGTAATCACTGTTTTACCGTTTATCTTTTTCAGTTGTGAAAATAAAACCGGTGATGGACGGGCAGCCCGCGGACGGTCTGCATTTTACTAAGGGGGAATGTGGCGCCCTGGACAAGCCAGGGGCCACAGAGAACAACACCCACACACCCCACACTCCCGGTCAGGCACACCGAAGTCAGACACAAACCCTTGTTGCCTTCCTCCAGGGGCTGATGTCCACACCAGGGGGTGGGCCAGGCGGTTGGCCCCGCCCACCGAGGAGTTCACAGTCCTGGAGGCGGGAAAAGCAGACAGTTTAGTTTTGGAGGTGAAAGTGGAAGGAAGGAAAGTGGTAGTGGAGCAACTAACTGACAGCGTCCGGGTGTGTGGCCCGGGCGGTACAGCAAGGTTGGCAGACGGTGGTGACCGTCTGCAGGAGTGACCTATCGGAGTCTACCATAAGGACCGTGGACGGGCGGTGGCCCGGCGGTACCGGACCGGTACACAAAGAGAAGTCAGCACCATCTGGCAGGGGCTTACGGACCCCAGCAAGGCTAGGAGTCGCCGTGAATTTGCCAAATCCGTCAGCGAAGGGAACCTCCTGGGTTTCCCAGCAGCCAAGTCCCGACAGAAGGCAACAGTCCAACCATGAGAGGGAAACACAGCCACCGCCAAGGCTACCGTTCCCAGGGCCAGAGCCTGCGGGCAAAAGGGGCTCCTCCGGCCCATATCCAAGCTGGGGAGCGGGTTACTGGTGGGAACCCATTGGAACCATTTACCGTACATAGATGCAGGGAAAGGCAGTCACCATCTACCTGCTGGGAGAAACAACAGCGCAGCCGTCTGTGGGACCCGTCCATCCAGCCGTGTTTTTTACCGAGAACTGTGTCCTCATCATTGGCTGAGTGAGTACCACCGCGCTGCCCCCGCGACCCTGCACCTCACCAGGCCACGTAACCCGCCAGCCATCCATTCCTACCCCATCACCGGGCCCCAGGACAACCAACCCCCTACCCACGGAGGGGAGAACTAACATCCAGGCTGCTCCCTGTCATCGCTCCCGGGATCCCCGTCCAGAGCAGCGGTGGTGTCATCAATATCACCACAACCGTGGGTGGCGTCACGGACAATAACCAAATCCCCACCATCCAATCAAACCCCCCTTTCACTCACGGGCGAGGAACGCCGCTCGAGTCCCCGGGATCCGGCCCACCGCTCGAGCCACCACAGAGCATCGGCAGCAGCAGCCAGACCCGAGCAGTGGGAGAGCGCAGCGTCCCCTCCTCCGCCCGCGACAACTTGGCGTCACGAACAGGATCCTACCGTTCTACCAACTGGTGGAAGTGCGCCTTGTGTGACCGCCGGAGGTGTCCGGCCGAAAAATTTGTGAAGCCGCCATCTTGGGCGCGAAGAATTCCCGCTCGAGCGTCTCCTCGAGTAGTGGAGGCGCGAAGGCCAAAACCCCGCCCCTGAGAGGAGGAGCTGGAAAGAGACTAAGGGGGACTGATGTAGCTCGCGGCTATAAAAGCAGGGACGCCTGGACCCTGCGGCCATCTTGTTCCTGGGAGAGGCCACAGCAAGATATATGTGCCGTCCCGTAGCACCGTAGCCCCCACGCCTGGAACCGCGGCGTGGGTGGAGATCCGGACTGCGCAGCTCCAACAACGGCTGCAGGTCAAGATGCAGCTCCTCTTGGAGGAGTGGGAGGCCGACATGGCGGAGGTTATAGCGACCGTGCGGAGACGCGAAGAGGAGGGAGCTTCCGTCAGCGAAGGGAACTTCCTGGGATTCCCAGCAGCCAAGTCCCGACAGAAGGCAACAGTCCAACCGTGAGAGGGAAACACAGCCACCGCCAAGGCTACCGTTCCCAGGGCCAGAGCCTGCGGGCAAAAGGGGCTCCTCCGGCCCATATCCAAGCTGGGGAGCGGGTTACCGGTGGAAACCCATTGGAACCATTTACCGTACATAGATGCAGGGAAAGGCAGTCACCATCTACCTGCTGGGAGAAACAACACCGCAGCCGTCTGTGGGACCCGTCCATCCAGCCGTGTTTTTTACCGAAAACTGTGTCCTCATCATTGGCTGAGTGAGTACCACCGCGCTGCCCCCGCGACCCTGCACCTCACCAGGCCCCGTAACCCGCCTGCCATCCATTCCTACCCCATCACCGGGCCCCAGGACAACCAACCCCCTACCCACGGAGGGGAGAACTAACATCCAGGCTGCTCCCTGTCACGGCTCCCGGGATCCCCGTCCAGAGCAGTGGTGGTGTCACCAACTTCACCACAACCGTGGGTGGCATCACGGACAATAACCAAATCCCCACCATCCAATCAAACCCCCCTTTCACTCACAGGCGAGGAGCGCCGCTCGAGTCCCCGGGATCCGGCCCACCGCTCGAGCCACCACCGAGTAGCAGCAGCCGCAGCAGCAGCGGCCGTACCCGAGCAGTGGGAGAGCGCAGCGTCCCCTCCTCCGCCCGCGACAGTTACACTTGATGATTACTACATAGTATGATACATCATATTCTATTTTTACTTGGAGGAATAATACCTCTATGTCAGTAGTCCAGGTACATAAACAAATGACATCTGCTGCCACAGTAATCTCACAGCATGTCAATCAAAGAGCAAAATGAGGATAAATGTACATCCCTCAGGTTGATGCTATGTAATGGCCTCGACGCGTTTCCCTGCCCGTCATCGGATCATCAGGAAGCCCAAGGGGATTGATAGCAGAAGAAAGATTCCAGCATCATAACGTGTGGTAGTGGCCGGCGCCATTGAATCTATGGTTTAAATAAGCCAGACCAAAATCTAGAATCCATCATAGTGGACAAACACTGCAGGCTTCAGTCCCCAAGTTGTTACTACGCATGTCAATTCATTTCCAACACTAGAGACTAGAGCGCTCAAAACACTCCTGCAGGACGCTGCTGCGCATATCTCTGATGTAGCAGTCCTAGCGACCAATCAGCCGATTGCGTCACTGTAACTAACAGGATGACCTAACAGGATGATCCCCGGAGGGGACGCTATTGCGCATGTCTGTGATGCGTCCCCGGCGGCCAATCACCAGATCGCATCCCAGTTACCTGGGAGATGATATCCCATGTTTCCCGGACATGTCGCTACTGCGCATGTCTGTGATGCTGCGTCCCCGGCGGCCAATCACCGGATCGCATCCCAGTTACCTGGTAGATGACGTCCCGTGTTCCCCGGACGTGACGCTTCTGCGCATGTCCGTGATGCTGCGTCGCTGGCGGCCAATCAGAGGATCGCTTCTCAGAATCATGGGAGATGGTGTCCCGTGTTGTTTAGTTAAGCAACACTGCGCATACTCAAAGGCCATGCGTTCCGACATAACATGCCCAGTGGCCAATCACCCAATTGCATCGTAATAACCAGGGGAAGAAATCCCATCCTCCTGGTTATACGTCACTGCGCATGCTCAGAAACCTGACGCCCCAGGATAACACAAAGAGTGCTATCAGACGCTATCAACATGAGCAGCAGCAGCCAATCCATAACAAGAGTTGGTCCTATAGGGGGATAAAGTCATTGGCTGGTAAACTAGTGTCCGAAAAGAACTGAATAGTTTGAATGAAGCGTACATTACTACATTGACCACAGGATGTCCAACTGTGGTATAGCAGTAGATTGTCCATAATGTAATTCCGCTTTAATTCATTAGTTAAAGGTTTCTCCTTGTTACTACGGGGACCCTTTTTCTTTAAATTGATAAACTTACATTATGGCAGCTTAATGACCTCACTGATACTATATATATTATCATCACTAAGCTGCAACAATAGCAATACCAAGCAGCCTGTCACAAAAGGGTCTAACTCAATTGACCCCTGGACGTAAAAATAAATGCCTCACGCTACCGCGTGGAACCAATAGACCCCAGTTTCGGGTCGATATAGGGTCAGAACTAACGAGAATCTCAAATTCCAATACTCTGGACTGTCAGTGTGAAGCCCTCTATGCAATAAATGGTGTATAATTCAATCTCTCATTCAGGCCATTCGGGGTCTGGGATTTGAGACGAAAGATCCATTGGCATTCTTTACGTAAGATCCTATTGTCCCAATCCCCACCCCTCGGATTCCGTCTGACAACCTCGAGAGCACAGAAGTGAATAGACTTGGGGTCACCCTGATGGCATTCCCACACATGCCTAGCAATGGGAGTATCCCTTTTATGCCTGATGTCGCCCACGTGTTCCCCCATTCGCCTCCTCAGCTCCCTGGTTGTCTTCCCAACATAATCGCGGGGACAACTGCAGCTTGCCAAATATACCAGCCCCTCACTCTTGCAGTTAGCAAAATCTCTCATGTAATAACGTCGGCCTGTACTCGCGCTGGTGCAATATTTACACTGTGAAATCCATTCACAATATTTACACCCGCCACATCGAAACGTGCCCAGGGGTTTCCTGTCCAACCAAGTTCCCCCCGGCACCGGTCGACTGTAGTGGCTGTGCACCAATTGATCACCAATAGGGCCCCCTTTCCTATACGTAATCATGGGGTAAGGTGGCAGAACATCAGCAAGATCTGGATCGGCTCTAAGGATCCCCCAGTGTTTACGTAAAATCCGAGAGATCCTTTCAGACTGGTCATCGAAAGGACCAATGACCCTCATTGGGCCACCCTCCTCCTCCACCTTTTTCCCAGTCTGTAACAAAGAGCTTCGATCCCTACCTGCCGCATGCTGAAATGCCCCATGTAGAACATGCTGGGGATAACCTCTTTCCCTGAACCTCTTCCTCAGGTCATTGGACTGCTCAAAGAATTCCCGATTCCCCGAACAATTTCTCCGTGCCCTGAGGTATTGGCCTCATTTTGCTCTTTGATTGACATGCTGTGAGATTACTGTGGCAGCAGATGTCATTTGTTTCTGTACCTGGACTACTGACATAGAGGTATTATTCCTCCAAGTAAAAATAGAATATGATGTATCATACTATGTAGTAATCAGCAAGTGTAACAGGTGCAGAAATTATCATTATATTGGTTTGACATGCTGTGAGATTATTGTGGCAGCAGATGTCATTTGTTTCTGTACCTGGACTACTGACATAGAGGTATTAATCCTCCAAGTAAAAATAGAATATGATGTTTCATACTGTGTTGTAATCATCAAGTGTAACAGGTACAGAAGTTATCATTATATTGGTGGGGCTATTTAGGGAGAGTGAGGGTCAGCCGTCGAGGAACGGGGGCGCCCAGCTAAGTTAGGGCGTCATACCCTCCGTTGATAGGCAGGGCCAGACATAGTGACATATTAGGGTCACTGGAGTGCAGAGAGGCTTATTTTGGCTTGTCATCTTATTTTGGTCATATCTGCCTATATAACTTGAAAATCTTGGGCTGCACCTGATTTATAGTAACTCCCCTTTTTTATCAAATAACGATTTGAGTTATCTTTTGAATTTTTGGATTAATTCACCTGGGCGATTTGAAAACTATTTAATAAAGATTTATTTTTAAAGGGATTGTATTGTACACGAGTTAATCACTTTTTGAACTTTCCCAATAGCATTTTCTGTTGTTAAACTATTATTATAGCTTATTAAAAACAGAGCAGGAGGGTGTAATGCAGAGGTGCTAGAAATAGCTTGGCACCAGTGGGGCACAAATGGAGTACAACAGCTACTTTTTGTATGCCACTACCTGGCAGGTTTTTTTGCTATTATTATAGCTTATTAAAAACAGAGCAGGAGGGTGTAATGCAGAAGTGCTAGAAATAGCTTGGCACCAGTGGGGCACAAATGGAGTACAACAGCTACTTTTTGTATGCCACTAAGTTGCAGCATTTTTTGCTATTATTATAGCTTATTAAAAACAGAGCAGGAGGGTGTAATGCAGAGGTGCTGTAAATAGCTTGGCACCTGTGGGGCACAAATGGAGTACAACAGCCACTTTTTGGATGCCACTAACTGGCAGCACTCTTTTAAATTAAAATGGCTTTGCAAGAATGTGCAGGAGGGTGTAATGCAGAGGTGCTAGAAATAGCTTGGCAGCAGTGGGGCACAAATAGAATACAACAGGCACTTTTTGTATGCCACTAAGGTGCAGCATTTTTTTTGCTATTATTATAGCTTATTAAAAATGAGCAGGAGGGTGTAATGCAGAGGTGCTGTAAACAGCTTGCCACCAGTGGGGCACAAATGGAGTACAACAGCTACTTTTTGGATGCCATTAAGTTGCAGCATTTTTTGCTATTATTATAGCTTATTAAAAACAGAGCAGGAGGGTGTAATGCAGAGGTGCTAGAAATAGTTTGGCACCAGTGGGGCACAAATGGAGTACAACAGACAATTTTTGTATGCCACTAAGTTGCAGCATTTTTTGCTATTATTATAGCCTATTAAAAACAGAGCAGGAGGGTGTAATGCAGAGGTGCTAGAAATAGCTTGGCACCAGTGGGGCACAAATGGAGTACAACAGCCACTTTTTGGATGCCACTGGGTTGCAGCATTTTTTGCTATTATTTTAGCTTATGAAAAACAGAGCAGGAGGGTATAATGCAGAGGTGCTAGAAATAGCTTGGCACCAGTGGGGCACAAGTGGAGTACAACAGCCACTTTTTGTATGCCACTAACTGGCAGGTTTTTTTGCTATTATTATAGCTTATTAAAAACAGAGCAGGAGGGTGTAATGCAGAGGTGCTGGAAATAGCTTGGCACCAGTGGGGCACAAATGGAGTACAACAGCCACTTTTTGTATGCCACTAAGTTGCAGCATTTTTTGCTATTATTATAGCTTATTAAAAACAGAGCAGGAGGGTATAATGCAGAGGTGCTGTAAACAGCTTGCCACCAGTGGGGCACAAATGGAGTACAACAGCTACTTTTTGGATGCCATTAAGTTGCAGCATTTTTTGCTATTATTATAGTTTATTAAAAACAGAGCAGGAGGGCGTAATGCAGAGTGGCATAAAAACAGAGCAGGAGGGTGTAATGCAGAGGTGCTAGAAATAGATTGGCACCAGTGGGGCACAAATGGAGTACAACAGCCACTTTTTGTATGCCACTAAGATGCAGCATTTTTGCTATTATTATAGCTTATTGAAAACAGAGCAGGAGGGTGTAATGCAGAGGTGCTAGAAATAATTTGGCACCAGTGGGGAACAAATGGAGTACAACAGCCACTTTTTGTATGCCACTAAGTTGCAGCATTTTTTTGCTATTATTATAGCTTATTAAAAACAGAGCAGGAGGGTGTAATGCAGAGTGGCATAAAAAACAGAGCAGGAGGGTGTAATGCAGAGGTGCTAGAAATAGCTTGGCACCTGTGGGGCACAAATGGTATACAACAGCCACTTTTTGTATGCCACTAACTGGCAGTTTTTTTTGCTACTATTATAGCTTATTAAAAACAGAGCAGGAGGGTGTAATGCAGAGGTGCTGTAAATAGCTTAGCACCAATGGGGCACAAATGGAGTACAACAGCCACTTTTTGTATGCCACTAAGTTGTAGCATTTTTTTGCTATTATTATAGCTTATTAAAAACAGAGCAGGAGGGTGTAATGCAGAGGTGCTAGAAATAATTTGGCACCAGTGGGGCACAAATGGAGTACAACAGCCACTTTTTGTATGCCACTAAGTTGCAGCATTTTTTGCTATTATTATAGCTTATTAAAAACAGAGCAGGAGGGTGTAATGCAGAGGTGTTAGAAATAATTTGACATCAGTGGGGCACAAATGGAGTACAACAGCCACTTTTTGTATGCCACTAAGTTGCAGCATTTTTTGCTATTATTATAGCTTATTAAAAACAGAGCAGGAGGGTGTAATGCAGAGATGCTAGATATAGCTTGGCACCAGTGGGGCACAAATGGAGTACAACAGCCACTTTTTGTATGCCACTAACTGGCAGGTTTTTTTGCTACTATTATAGCCTATTAAAAACAGAGCAGGAGGGTGTAATGCAGAGGTGCTAGAAATAGCTTGGCACCAGTGGGGCACAAATGGAGAACAACAGCCACTTTTTGTATGCCACTAAGTTGCAGCATTTTTTGCTATTATTACAGCTTATTAAAAACAGAGCAGGAGGGTGTAATGCAGAGGTGCTGTAAATAGCTTGGCACCAGTGGGGCACAAATGGAGTACAACAGCCACTTTTTGGATGCCACTAAGTTGCAGTATTTTTTGCTATTATTATAGCTTATTAAAAACAGAGCAGGAGGGTGTAATGCAGAGGTGCTAGAAATAGCTTGGCACCAGTGGGGCACAAATGGAGTACAACAGCCACTTTTTGTATGCCACTAAGTTGCAGCATTTTTTTGCTGTTATTATAGCTTATTAAAAACAGAGCAGGAGGGTGTAATGCAGAGGTGCTAGAAATAGCTTGGCACCAGTGGGGCACAAATGGAGTACAACAGCCACTTTTTGTATGCCACTAACTGGCAGATTTTTTTGCTACTATTATAGCCTATTAAAAACAGAGCAGGAGGGTGTAATGCAGAGGTGCTAGAAATAGCTTGGCACCAGTGGGGCACAAATGGAGAACAGCCACTTTTTGTATGCCACTAACTGGTTAACACTAACACTAACAATTTTTTGCTGTAGCTTATTAAAAAGAGAGCAGGAGGGTGTAATACAGAGGTGCTAGAAATAGCTTGGCACCATTGGGGCACAAATGGATTACATGAGCCACTTTTTGTATGCCACTAAGTTGTAGCATTTTTTTGCTATTCTTATAGATTATTAAAAAGAGAGCAGGAGGGTGTATTGCAGAGGTGCTAGAAATAATTTGGCACCAGTGGGGCACAAATGGAGTACATCAGCCACTTTTTGTATGCCATTAAGTTGCAGCATTTTTTGCTATTATTATAGCTTATGAAAAATAGAGCAGGAGGGTGTAATGCAGAGGTGCTAGAAAAAGCTTGGCACCAGTGGGGCACAAATGGAGTACAACAGCCACTTTTTGTATGCCACTAACTGGCAGTTTTTTTTTTGCTTTTATTATAGCTTAATAAAAACAGGGCAGGAGGTTTTAATGCAGAAGTGCTGTAAATAGCTTGGCACCTGTGGGGCAGAAATGGAGTACAACAGGCACTTTTTGTATACCACTAACTTGCAGCATTTTTTGCTATTATTATAGCTTATTAAAAATGAGCAGGAGGGTGTAATGCAGAGGTGCTGTAAACAGCTTGCCACAAGTGGGGCACAAATGGAGTACAACAGCCACTTTTTGGATGCCACTAAGTTGCAGCATTTTTTGCTATTATTATAGCTTATTAAAAACAGAGCAGGAGGGTGTAATGCAGAGGTGCTGTAAATAGCTTGGCACCAGTGGGGCAGAAATGGAGTACAACAGCCACTTTTTGGATGCCACTAAGTTGCAGCATTTTTTGCTATTATTATAGCTTATTAAAAACAGAGCAGGAGGGTGTAATGCAGAAGTGCTAGAAATAGCTTGGCACCAGTGGGGCACAAATGGAGTACAACAGACACTTTTTGGATGCCACTAAGTTGTAGCATTTTTTTGCTATTATTATAGCTTATTAAAAACAGAGCAGGAGGGTGTAATGCAGAGGTGCTGTAAATAGCTTGGCACTAATGGGGCACAAATGGAGTACAACAGACACTTTTTGGATGCCACTAAGTTGCAGCATTTTTTTTCTCATATTATAACTTATTAAAAACAGAGCAGGAGGGGGTAATGCAAAGGTGCTAGAAATAGCTCGGCACCAGTGGGGCACAAATGGAGTACAACAGCCACTTTTTGTATGCCACTAAGATGCAGAATTTTTTGCTATTATTATAGCTTATTAAAAACAGAGCAGGAGAGTGTAATGCAGAGGTGCTAGAAATAGCTTGGCACCAGTGGAACACAAATGGAGTACAACAGCCACTTTTTGTATGCCACTAAGTTGCAGCATTTTTTGCTATTATTAGAGCTTATTAAAAACAGAGCAGGATGGTGTTATGCAGAGGTGCTAGAAATAATTTGGCACCAGTGGGGCATAAATGGAGTACAACAGCCACTTTTTGTATGCCACTAACTGGCAGGTTTTTTTGCTATTATTATAGCCTATTAAAATCAGAGCAGGAGGGTGTAATGCAGAGGTGCTAGAAATAGCTTGGCACCAGTGGGGCACAAATGGAGAACAACAGCCACTTTTTGTATGCCACTAACTGGTTAACATTAACACTAACAATTTTTTGCTGTAGCTTATTAAAAAGAGAGCAGGAGGGTGTAATGCAGAGGTGCTAGAAATAGCTTGGCACCAATGGGGCACAAACGGAGTACAACAGCCACTTTTTGTATGCCGCTAAGTTGCAACATTTTTTGCTATTATTGTAGCTTATTAAAAACAGAGCAGGAGGGTGTAATGCAGAGGTGCTGTAAATAGCTTGCCACCAGTGGGGCACAAATGGAGTACAACAGCCACTTTTTGGATGCCACTAAGTTGCAGCATTTTTTGCTATTATTATAGCTTATTAAAAACAGAGCAGGAGGGTGTAATGCAGAGGTGCTGTAAATAGCTTGGCACCAATGGGGCACAAATGGAGTACAACAGCTACTTTTTGTATGCCACTAAGTTGTAGCATTTTTTGCTATTATTATAGCTTATTAAAAACAGAGCAGGAGGGTGTAATGCAGAGGTGCTATAAATAATTTAGCACCAGTGGGGCACAAATGGAGTACAACAGCCACTTTTTGTATGCCACGAAGTTGCAGCATTTTTTGCTATTATTATAGCTTATGAAAAACAGAGCAGGAGGGTGTAATACAGAGGTTTTGTAAATAGCTTGGCTCCAGTGGGGCACAAATGGAGTACAACAGCCACTTTTTGTATGCCACGAAGTTGCAGCATTTTTTGCTATTATTATAGCTTATTAAAAACAGAGCAGGAGGGTGAAATGCAGAGGTGCTAAAAATAGCTTGGCACCAGTGGGGCACAAATGAAGTACAACAGCTACTTTTTGTATGCCACTAACTGGTAGGGTTTTTTGCTACTATTATAGCTTATTAAAAACAGAGCAGGAGGGTGTAATGCAGAGGTAATATAAATAATTTAGCACCAGTGGGGCACAAATGGAGTACAACAGCCACTTTTTGTATGCCACTAAGTTGCAGCATTTTTTGCTATTATTATAGTTTATAAAAAATAGAGCAGAAGGGTGTAATGCAGACGTGCTGGAAATAGCTTGGCACCAGTGGGGCACAAATGGAGTACAACAGCCACTTTTTGTATGCCACGAAGTTGCAGCATTTTTTGCTATTATTATAGCTTATGAAAAACAGAGCAGGAGGGTGTAATACAGAGGTGCTGTAAATAGCTTGGCACCAGTGGGGCAGAAATGGAGTACAACAGCCACTTTTTGTATGCCACTAAGTTGCAGCATTTTTTTGCTATTATTATAGCTTATTAAAAACAGAGCAGGAGTGTGTAATGCAGAGGTGCTGTAAATAGCTTGCCACCAGTGGGGCACAAATGGAGTAAAACAGGCACTTTTTGCATGCCACTAAGTTGCAGCATTTTTTGCTATTAATATAGCTTATTAAAAACAGAGCAGGAGGGTGTAATGCAGAGGTGCTAGAAATAGCTTGGCACCAGTGGGGCACAAATGGAGTACAACAGCCACTTTTTGTATGCCACGAAGTTGCAGCATTTTTTGCTATTATTATAGCTTATGAAAAACAGAGCAGGAGGGTGTAATACAGAGGTGCTGTAAATAGCTTGGCACCAGTGGGGCAGAAATGGAGTACAACAGCCACTTTTTGTATGCCACTAAGTTGCAGCATTTTTTTGCTATTATTATAGCTTATTAAAAACAGAGCAGGAGTGTGTAATGCAGAGGTGCTGTAAATAGCTTGCCACCAGTGGGGCACAAATGGAGTAAAACAGGCACTTTTTGCATGCCACTAAGTTGCAGCATTTTTTTGCAATTATTATAGCTTATTAAAAACAGAGCAGGAGGGTGTTATGGAGACGTGTTAGATATAGCTTGGCACCAGTGGGGCACAAATGGAGTACAACAGACACTTTTTGGATGCCACTAAGTTGCAGCATTTTTTGCTATTATTATAGCTTATTAAAAACAGAGCAGGAGGGTGTAATGCAGAAGTGCTAGAAATAACTTGGCACCAGTGGGGCACAAATGGATTATAACAGCCACTTTTTGTATGCCACTATCTGGCAGGTTTTTTTGCTACTATTATAGCTTACTAAAAACAGAGCAGGAAGGTGTAATGCAGAGGTGCTGTAAATAGCTTGGCACCATTGGGACACAAATGGAGTACAACAGCCACTTTTTGTATGCCACTAAGTTGCAGCATTTTTTTTCTCATATTATAACTTATTAAAAACAGAGCAGGAGGGGGTAATGCAAAGGTGCTAGAAATAGCTCGGCACCAGTGGGGCACAAATGGAGTACAACAGCCACTTTTTGTATGCCACTAAGATGCAGAATTTTTTGCTATTATTATAGCTTATTAAAAACAGAGCAGGAGAGTGTAATGCAGAGGTGCTAGAAATAGCTTGGCACCAGTGGAACACAAATGGAGTACAACAGCCACTTTTTGTATGCCACTAAGTTGCAGCATTTTTTGCTATTATTAGAGCTTATTAAAAACAGAGCAGGATGGTGTTATGCAGAGGTGCTAGAAATAATTTGGCACCAGTGGGGCATAAATGGAGTACAACAGCCACTTTTTGTATGCCACTAACTGGCAGGTTTTTTTGCTATTATTATAGCCTATTAAAATCAGAGCAGGAGGGTGTAATGCAGAGGTGCTAGAAATAGCTTGGCACCAGTGGGGCACAAATGGAGAACAACAGCCACTTTTTGTATGCCACTAACTGGTTAACATTAACACTAACAATTTTTTGCTGTAGCTTATTAAAAAGAGAGCAGGAGGGTGTAATGCAGAGGTGCTAGAAATAGCTTGGCACCAATGGGGCACAAACGGAGTACAACAGCCACTTTTTGTATGCCGCTAAGTTGCAACATTTTTTGCTATTATTGTAGCTTATTAAAAACAGAGCAGGAGGGTGTAATGCAGAGGTGCTGTAAATAGCTTGCCACCAGTGGGGCACAAATGGAGTACAACAGCCACTTTTTGGATGCCACTAAGTTGCAGCATTTTTTGCTATTATTATAGCTTATTAAAAACAGAGCAGGAGGGTGTAATGCAGAGGTGCTGTAAATAGCTTGGCACCAATGGGGCACAAATGGAGTACAACAGCTACTTTTTGTATGCCACTAAGTTGTAGCATTTTTTGCTATTATTATAGCTTATTAAAAACAGAGCAGGAGGGTGTAATGCAGAGGTGCTATAAATAATTTAGCACCAGTGGGGCACAAATGGAGTACAACAGCCACTTTTTGTATGCCACGAAGTTGCAGCATTTTTTGCTATTATTATAGCTTATGAAAAACAGAGCAGGAGGGTGTAATACAGAGGTTTTGTAAATAGCTTGGCTCCAGTGGGGCACAAATGGAGTACAACAGCCACTTTTTGTATGCCACGAAGTTGCAGCATTTTTTGCTATTATTATAGCTTATTAAAAACAGAGCAGGAGGGTGAAATGCAGAGGTGCTAAAAATAGCTTGGCACCAGTGGGGCACAAATGAAGTACAACAGCTACTTTTTGTATGCCACTAACTGGTAGGGTTTTTTGCTACTATTATAGCTTATTAAAAACAGAGCAGGAGGGTGTAATGCAGAGGTAATATAAATAATTTAGCACCAGTGGGGCACAAATGGAGTACAACAGCCACTTTTTGTATGCCACTAAGTTGCAGCATTTTTTGCTATTATTATAGTTTATAAAAAATAGAGCAGAAGGGTGTAATGCAGACGTGCTGGAAATAGCTTGGCACCAGTGGGGCACAAATGGAGTACAACAGCCACTTTTTGTATGCCACGAAGTTGCAGCATTTTTTGCTATTATTATAGCTTATGAAAAACAGAGCAGGAGGGTGTAATACAGAGGTGCTGTAAATAGCTTGGCACCAGTGGGGCATAAATGGAGTACAACAGCCACTTTTTGTATGCCACTAAGTTGCAGCATTTTTTTGCTATTATTATAGCTTATTAAAAACAGAGCAGGAGTGTGTAATGCAGAGGTGCTGTAAATAGCTTGCCACCAGTGGGGCACAAATGGAGTAAAACAGGCACTTTTTGCATGCCACTAAGTTGCAGCATTTTTTGCTATTAATATAGCTTATTAAAAACAGAGCAGGAGGGTGTAATGCAGAGGTGCTAGAAATAGCTTGGCACCAGTGGGGCACAAATGGAGTACAACAGCCACTTTTTGTATGCCACGAAGTTGCAGCATTTTTTGCTATTATTATAGCTTATGAAAAACAGAGCAGGAGGGTGTAATACAGAGGTGCTGTAAATAGCTTGGCACCAGTGGGGCAGAAATGGAGTACAACAGCCACTTTTTGTATGCCACTAAGTTGCAGCATTTTTTTGCTATTATTATAGCTTATTAAAAACAGAGCAGGAGTGTGTAATGCAGAGGTGCTGTAAATAGCTTGCCACCAGTGGGGCACAAATGGAGTAAAACAGGCACTTTTTGCATGCCACTAAGTTGCAGCATTTTTTTGCAATTATTATAGCTTATTAAAAACAGAGCAGGAGGGTGTTATGGAGACGTGTTAGATATAGCTTGGCACCAGTGGGGCACAAATGGAGTACAACAGACACTTTTTGTATGCCACTAAGTTGAAGCATTTTTTGCTATTATTATAGCTTATTAAAAACAGAGCAGGAGGGTGTAATGCAGAGGTGTTAGAAATAATTTGACATCAGTGGGGCACAAATGGAGTACAACAGCCACTTTTTGTATGCCACTAAGTTGCAGCATTTTTTGCTATTATTATAGCTTATTAAAAACAGAGCAGGAGGGTGTAATGCAGAGATGCTAGATATAGCTTGGCACCAGTGGGGCACAAATGGAGTACAACAGCCACTTTTTGTATGCCACTAACTGGCAGGTTTTTTTGCTACTATTATAGCCTATTAAAAACAGAGCAGGAGGGTGTAATGCAGAGGTGCTAGAAATAGCTTGGCACCAGTGGGGCACAAATGGAGAACAACAGCCACTTTTTGTATGCCACTAAGTTGCAGCATTTTTTGCTATTATTACAGCTTATTAAAAACAGAGCAGGAGGGTGTAATGCAGAGGTGCTGTAAATAGCTTGGCACCAGTGGGGCACAAATGGAGTACAACAGCCACTTTTTGGATGCCACTAAGTTGCAGTATTTTTTGCTATTATTATAGCTTATTAAAAACAGAGCAGGAGGGTGTAATGCAGAGGTGCTAGAAATAGCTTGGCACCAGTGGGGCACAAATGGAGTACAACAGCCACTTTTTGTATGCCACTAAGTTGCAGCATTTTTTTGCTGTTATTATAGCTTATTAAAAACAGAGCAGGAGGGTGTAATGCAGAGGTGCTAGAAATAGCTTGGCACCAGTGGGGCACAAATGGAGTACAACAGCCACTTTTTGTATGCCACTAACTGGCAGATTTTTTTGCTACTATTATAGCCTATTAAAAACAGAGCAGGAGGGTGTAATGCAGAGGTGCTAGAAATAGCTTGGCACCAGTGGGGCACAAATGGAGAACAGCCACTTTTTGTATGCCACTAACTGGTTAACACTAACACTAACAATTTTTTGCTGTAGCTTATTAAAAAGAGAGCAGGAGGGTGTAATACAGAGGTGCTAGAAATAGCTTGGCACCATTGGGGCACAAATGGATTACATGAGCCACTTTTTGTATGCCACTAAGTTGTAGCATTTTTTTGCTATTCTTATAGATTATTAAAAAGAGAGCAGGAGGGTGTATTGCAGAGGTGCTAGAAATAATTTGGCACCAGTGGGGCACAAATGGAGTACATCAGCCACTTTTTGTATGCCATTAAGTTGCAGCATTTTTTGCTATTATTATAGCTTATGAAAAATAGAGCAGGAGGGTGTAATGCAGAGGTGCTAGAAAAAGCTTGGCACCAGTGGGGCACAAATGGAGTACAACAGCCACTTTTTGTATGCCACTAACTGGCAGTTTTTTTTTTGCTTTTATTATAGCTTAATAAAAACAGGGCAGGAGGTTTTAATGCAGAAGTGCTGTAAATAGCTTGGCACCTGTGGGGCAGAAATGGAGTACAACAGGCACTTTTTGTATACCACTAACTTGCAGCATTTTTTGCTATTATTATAGCTTATTAAAAATGAGCAGGAGGGTGTAATGCAGAGGTGCTGTAAACAGCTTGCCACAAGTGGGGCACAAATGGAGTACAACAGCCACTTTTTGGATGCCACTAAGTTGCAGCATTTTTTGCTATTATTATAGCTTATTAAAAACAGAGCAGGAGGGTGTAATGCAGAGGTGCTGTAAATAGCTTGGCACCAGTGGGGCAGAAATGGAGTACAACAGCCACTTTTTGGATGCCACTAAGTTGCAGCATTTTTTGCTATTATTATAGCTTATTAAAAACAGAGCAGGAGGGTGTAATGCAGAAGTGCTAGAAATAGCTTGGCACCAGTGGGGCACAAATGGAGTACAACAGACACTTTTTGGATGCCACTAAGTTGTAGCATTTTTTTGCTATTATTATAGCTTATTAAAAACAGAGCAGGAGGGTGTAATGCAGAGGTGCTGTAAATAGCTTGGCACTAATGGGGCACAAATGGAGTACAACAGACACTTTTTGGATGCCACTAAGTTGCAGCATTTTTTTTCTCATATTATAACTTATTAAAAACAGAGCAGGAGGGGGTAATGCAAAGGTGCTAGAAATAGCTCGGCACCAGTGGGGCACAAATGGAGTACAACAGCCACTTTTTGTATGCCACTAAGATGCAGAATTTTTTGCTATTATTATAGCTTATTAAAAACAGAGCAGGAGAGTGTAATGCAGAGGTGCTAGAAATAGCTTGGCACCAGTGGAACACAAATGGAGTACAACAGCCACTTTTTGTATGCCACTAAGTTGCAGCATTTTTTGCTATTATTAGAGCTTATTAAAAACAGAGCAGGATGGTGTTATGCAGAGGTGCTAGAAATAATTTGGCACCAGTGGGGCATAAATGGAGTACAACAGCCACTTTTTGTATGCCACTAACTGGCAGGTTTTTTTGCTATTATTATAGCCTATTAAAATCAGAGCAGGAGGGTGTAATGCAGAGGTGCTAGAAATAGCTTGGCACCAGTGGGGCACAAATGGAGAACAACAGCCACTTTTTGTATGCCACTAACTGGTTAACATTAACACTAACAATTTTTTGCTGTAGCTTATTAAAAAGAGAGCAGGAGGGTGTAATGCAGAGGTGCTAGAAATAGCTTGGCACCAATGGGGCACAAACGGAGTACAACAGCCACTTTTTGTATGCCGCTAAGTTGCAACATTTTTTGCTATTATTGTAGCTTATTAAAAACAGAGCAGGAGGGTGTAATGCAGAGGTGCTGTAAATAGCTTGCCACCAGTGGGGCACAAATGGAGTACAACAGCCACTTTTTGGATGCCACTAAGTTGCAGCATTTTTTGCTATTATTATAGCTTATTAAAAACAGAGCAGGAGGGTGTAATGCAGAGGTGCTGTAAATAGCTTGGCACCAATGGGGCACAAATGGAGTACAACAGCTACTTTTTGTATGCCACTAAGTTGTAGCATTTTTTGCTATTATTATAGCTTATTAAAAACAGAGCAGGAGGGTGTAATGCAGAGGTGCTATAAATAATTTAGCACCAGTGGGGCACAAATGGAGTACAACAGCCACTTTTTGTATGCCACGAAGTTGCAGCATTTTTTGCTATTATTATAGCTTATGAAAAACAGAGCAGGAGGGTGTAATACAGAGGTTTTGTAAATAGCTTGGCTCCAGTGGGGCACAAATGGAGTACAACAGCCACTTTTTGTATGCCACGAAGTTGCAGCATTTTTTGCTATTATTATAGCTTATTAAAAACAGAGCAGGAGGGTGAAATGCAGAGGTGCTAAAAATAGCTTGGCACCAGTGGGGCACAAATGAAGTACAACAGCTACTTTTTGTATGCCACTAACTGGTAGGGTTTTTTGCTACTATTATAGCTTATTAAAAACAGAGCAGGAGGGTGTAATGCAGAGGTAATATAAATAATTTAGCACCAGTGGGGCACAAATGGAGTACAACAGCCACTTTTTGTATGCCACTAAGTTGCAGCATTTTTTGCTATTATTATAGTTTATAAAAAATAGAGCAGAAGGGTGTAATGCAGACGTGCTGGAAATAGCTTGGCACCAGTGGGGCACAAATGGAGTACAACAGCCACTTTTTGTATGCCACGAAGTTGCAGCATTTTTTGCTATTATTATAGCTTATGAAAAACAGAGCAGGAGGGTGTAATACAGAGGTGCTGTAAATAGCTTGGCACCAGTGGGGCAGAAATGGAGTACAACAGCCACTTTTTGTATGCCACTAAGTTGCAGCATTTTTTTGCTATTATTATAGCTTATTAAAAACAGAGCAGGAGTGTGTAATGCAGAGGTGCTGTAAATAGCTTGCCACCAGTGGGGCACAAATGGAGTAAAACAGGCACTTTTTGCATGCCACTAAGTTGCAGCATTTTTTGCTATTAATATAGCTTATTAAAAACAGAGCAGGAGGGTGTAATGCAGAGGTGCTAGAAATAGCTTGGCACCAGTGGGGCACAAATGGAGTACAACAGCCACTTTTTGTATGCCACGAAGTTGCAGCATTTTTTGCTATTATTATAGCTTATGAAAAACAGAGCAGGAGGGTGTAATACAGAGGTGCTGTAAATAGCTTGGCACCAGTGGGGCAGAAATGGAGTACAACAGCCACTTTTTGTATGCCACTAAGTTGCAGCATTTTTTTGCTATTATTATAGCTTATTAAAAACAGAGCAGGAGTGTGTAATGCAGAGGTGCTGTAAATAGCTTGCCACCAGTGGGGCACAAATGGAGTAAAACAGGCACTTTTTGCATGCCACTAAGTTGCAGCATTTTTTTGCAATTATTATAGCTTATTAAAAACAGAGCAGGAGGGTGTTATGGAGACGTGTTAGATATAGCTTGGCACCAGTGGGGCACAAATGGAGTACAACAGACACTTTTTGTATGCCACTAAGTTGAAGCATTTTTTGCTATTATTATAGCTTATTAAAAACAGAGCAGGAGGGTGTAATGCAGAGCTGCTGTAAATAGCTTGGCACCAGTGGGGCACAAATGGAGTACAACAGGCACTTTTTGCATGCCACTAAGTTGCAGCATTTTTTGCTATTATTATAGCTTATTAAAAACAGATCAGGAGGGTGTAATGCAGAGGTGCTGTAAATAGCTTGGCACCTATGGGGCACTATTGGAGTACAACAGCCACTTTTTGTATGCCACTAAGTTGCAGCATTTTTTGCTATTAATATAGCTTATTAAAAACAGAGCAGGAGGGTGTAATGCAGAGGTGCTAGAAATAATACTTGGCACCAATGGGGCACAAATGGAGTACAACAGCCACTTTTTGTATGCCACTAAGTTGCAGCATTTTTTGCTATTATTATAGCTTATGAAAAACAGAGCAGGAGGGTGTAATGCATAGGTGCTGTAAATAGCTTGGCACCAGTGGGGCACAAATGGAGTACAACAGCCATTTTCTGGATGCCACTAACTGGCAGCACTCTTTTAAATAAAATGGCTTTGCAAAAATGTGCAGGAGGGTGTAATGCAGAGGTGCTAGAAATAGCTTGGCACCAGTGGGGCACAAATGGAGTACAACAGCCACTTTTTGTATGCCACTAAGTTGCAGCATTTTTTGCTATTATTATAGCTTATTAAAAACAGAGCAGGAGGGTGTTATGCAGACGTGCTAGATATAGCTTGGCACCAGTGGGGCACAAATGGAGTACAACAGCCACTTTTTGGATGCCACTAACTGGCAGCACTTTTTTAAATTAAAATGGCTTTGCAAAAATGTGCAGGAGGGTGTAATGCAGAGGTGCTAGAAATAGCTTGGCACCAGTGGGGCACAAATGGAGTACAACAGGCACTTTTTGTATGCCACTAAGTTGCAGCATTTTTTGCTATTATTATAGCTTATGAAAAACAGAGCAGGAGGGTGTAATGCAGAGGTGCTGTAAATAGCTTGGCACCAGTGGGGCACAAATGGAGTACAACAGCCACTTTTTGGATGCCACTAACTGGCAGCACTCTTTTAAATAAAATGGCTTTGCAAAAATGTGCAGGAGGGTGTAATGCAGAGGTGCTAGAAATAGCTTTGCACCAGTGGGGCACAAATGGAGTACAACAGCCACTTTTTCTATGCTACTACCTGGCAGCATTTTTTGCTATTTTTATAGCTTATTAAAAACAGAGCAGAATGGTGTAATGCAGAGGTGCTGTAAATAGCTTGGCACCTGTGGGGCACAAATGGAGTACAACAGCCACTTTTTGGATGCCAATAACTGGCAGCACTCTTTTAAATAAAATGGCTTTGCAAAAATGTGCAGGAGGGTGTAGTGCAGAGGTGCTAGAAATAGCTTGGCACCAGTGGGGCAGAAATGGAGTACAACAGCCACTTTTTGTATGCCACTAAGTTGCAGCATTTTTTCTATTATTATAGCTTATTAAAAACAGAGCAGGAGGGTGTTATGCAGACGTGCTAGATATAACTTGGCACCAGTGGGGCACAAATGGAGTACAACAGACACTTTTTGTATGCCACTAACTGGCAGCATTTTTTGCTATTATTATAGCTTATTAAAAACAGAGCAGGAGGGTGTAATGCAGAGGTGCTAGAAATAGCTTTGCACCAGTGGGGCACAAATGGAGTACAACAGCCACTTTTTGTATGCTACTACCTGGCAGCATTTTTTGCTATTATTATAGCTTATTAAAAACAGAGCAGGATGGTGTAATGCAGAGGTGCTGTAAATAGCTTGGCACCTGTGGGGCACAAATGGAGTACAACAGCCACTTTTTGGATGCCACTAACTGGCAGCACTTTTTTAAATTAAAATGGCTTTGCAAAAATGTGCAGGAGGGTGTAATGCAGAGGTGCTAGAAATAGCTTGGCACCAGTGGGGCACAAATGGAGTACAACAGGCACTTTTTGTATGCCACTAAGTTGCAGCATTTTTTGCTATTATTATAGCTTATTAAAAACAGAGCAGGAGGGTGTAATGCAGAGGTGCTGTAAATAGTTTGGCACCAATGGGGCACAAATGGAGTACAACAGCCACTTTTTGTACGCCACTAAGTTGTAGCATTTTTTTGCTATTATTATAGCTTATTAAAAACAGAGCAGGAGGGTGTAATGCAGAGGTGCTATAAATAATTTGGCACCAGTGGGGCACAAATGGAGTACAACAGCCACTTTTTGGATGCCACTAAGTTGCAGCATTTTTTGCTATTATTATAGTTTATTAAAAATAGAGCAGGAGGGTGTAATGCAGAGGTGCTGGAAATAGCTTGGCACCAGTGGGGCACAAATGGAGTACAACAGCCACTTTTTGGATGCCACTAAGTTGCAGCATTTTTTGCTATTATTGTAGCTTATGAAAAACAGAGCAGGAGGGTGTAATTCAGAGGTGCTAGAAATAGCTTGGCACCAGTGGGGCACTATTGGAGTACAACAGCCACTTTTTGTATGCCACTAAGTTGCAGCATTTTTTGCTATTAATATAGCTTATTAAAAACAGAGCAGGAGGGTGTAATGCAGAGGTGCTAGAAATAATACTTGGCACCAATGGGGCACAAATGGAGTACAACAGCCACTTTTTGTATGCCACTAAGTTGCAGCATTTTTTGCTATTATTATAGCTTATGAAAAACAGAGCAGGAGGGTGTAATGCATAGGTGCTGTAAATAGCTTGGCACCAGTGGGGCACAAATGGAGTACAACAGCCATTTTCTGGATGCCACTAACTGGCAGCACTCTTTTAAATAAAATGGCTTTGCAAAAATGTGCAGGAGGGTGTAATGCAGAGGTGCTAGAAATAGCTTGGCACCAGTGGGGCACAAATGGAGTACAACAGCCACTTTTTGTATGCCACTAAGTTGCAGCATTTTTTGCTATTATTATAGCTTATTAAAAACAGAGCAGGAGGGTGTTATGCAGACGTGCTAGATATAGCTTGGCACCAGTGGGGCACAAATGGAGTACAACAGCCACTTTTTGGATGCCACTAACTGGCAGCACTTTTTTAAATTAAAATGGCTTTGCAAAAATGTGCAGGAGGGTGTAATGCAGAGGTGCTAGAAATAGCTTGGCACCAGTGGGGCACAAATGGAGTACAACAGGCACTTTTTGTATGCCACTAAGTTGCAGCATTTTTTGCTATTATTATAGCTTATGAAAAACAGAGCAGGAGGGTGTAATGCAGAGGTGCTGTAAATAGCTTGGCACCAGTGGGGCACAAATGGAGTACAACAGCCACTTTTTGGATGCCACTAACTGGCAGCACTCTTTTAAATAAAATGGCTTTGCAAAAATGTGCAGGAGGGTGTAATGCAGAGGTGCTAGAAATAGCTTTGCACCAGTGGGGCACAAATGGAGTACAACAGCCACTTTTTCTATGCTACTACCTGGCAGCATTTTTTGCTATTTTTATAGCTTATTAAAAACAGAGCAGAATGGTGTAATGCAGAGGTGCTGTAAATAGCTTGGCACCTGTGGGGCACAAATGGAGTACAACAGCCACTTTTTGGATGCCAATAACTGGCAGCACTCTTTTAAATAAAATGGCTTTGCAAAAATGTGCAGGAGGGTGTAGTGCAGAGGTGCTAGAAATAGCTTGGCACCAGTGGGGCAGAAATGGAGTACAACAGCCACTTTTTGTATGCCACTAAGTTGCAGCATTTTTTCTATTATTATAGCTTATTAAAAACAGAGCAGGAGGGTGTTATGCAGACGTGCTAGATATAACTTGGCACCAGTGGGGCACAAATGGAGTACAACAGACACTTTTTGTATGCCACTAACTGGCAGCATTTTTTGCTATTATTATAGCTTATTAAAAACAGAGCAGGAGGGTGTAATGCAGAGGTGCTAGAAATAGCTTTGCACCAGTGGGGCACAAATGGAGTACAACAGCCACTTTTTGTATGCTACTACCTGGCAGCATTTTTTGCTATTATTATAGCTTATTAAAAACAGAGCAGGATGGTGTAATGCAGAGGTGCTGTAAATAGCTTGGCACCTGTGGGGCACAAATGGAGTACAACAGCCACTTTTTGGATGCCACTAACTGGCAGCACTTTTTTAAATTAAAATGGCTTTGCAAAAATGTGCAGGAGGGTGTAATGCAGAGGTGCTAGAAATAGCTTGGCACCAGTGGGGCACAAATGGAGTACAACAGGCACTTTTTGTATGCCACTAAGTTGCAGCATTTTTTGCTATTATTATAGCTTATTAAAAACAGAGCAGGAGGGTGTAATGCAGAGGTGCTGTAAATAGTTTGGCACCAATGGGGCACAAATGGAGTACAACAGCCACTTTTTGTACGCCACTAAGTTGTAGCATTTTTTTGCTATTATTATAGCTTATTAAAAACAGAGCAGGAGGGTGTAATGCAGAGGTGCTATAAATAATTTGGCACCAGTGGGGCACAAATGGAGTACAACAGCCACTTTTTGGATGCCACTAAGTTGCAGCATTTTTTGCTATTATTATAGTTTATTAAAAATAGAGCAGGAGGGTGTAATGCAGAGGTGCTGGAAATAGCTTGGCACCAGTGGGGCACAAATGGAGTACAACAGCCACTTTTTGGATGCCACTAAGTTGCAGCATTTTTTGCTATTATTGTAGCTTATGAAAAACAGAGCAGGAGGGTGTAATTCAGAGGTGCTAGAAATAGCTTGGCACCAGTGGGCACAAATGGAGTACAACACCCACTTTTTGTATGCCACTAACTTGCAGGTTTTTTTTGCTATTAATATAGCTTATTAAAAACAGAGAAAGAGGGTGTAATGCAGAGGTGCTGTAAATAGCTTGGCACCAGTGGGGCAGAAATGGAGTACAACAGCCACTTTTTGTATGCCACTAAGTTGCAGCATTTTATGCTATTATTATAGCTTATTAAAAACAGAGCAGGATGGTGTAATGCAAAGGTGCAGTAAATAGTTTGGCACAAGTGGGGCACAAATGGAGTACAACAGCCACTTTTTAGATTCCACTAACTGGCGGCACTTTTTTTAATTAAAATGGCTTTGCAAAAATGTGCAGGAGGGTGTAATGCAGAGGCGCACGCGATAGTCCCCGCCCCCGTTGCAGCTGCGATATCATTGTGATAGCTGCCGTAGCGAATGTTATCGCTACGGCAGCTTCACATGCACTCACCTGCCGTGTGACGTAGCTCTGGCCGGCGACCCGCCTCCTTATTAAGGGGGCGGGTCATGCGCATCACTGCGACGTCACACGGCAAGCGGCAAATCGGAGCGGAGGGGCGGAGATGAGCGGGATGTAAACATCCCGCCCTTCTCCTTCCTTCCGCATATCCTTTGGGAGCCGCGGTGACGCAGGTAGGAGATGTTCCTCGCTCCTGCGACTTCACACACAGTGATGTGTGCTGCCGCAGGAGCGAGGAACAACATCGGACCGTCGCGACAGCGTAATTATGGATTGCGCCGACGCTACAGCGATGATACGATTACGATGCTTTTGCGCTCGTTAATCGTATCATCTAGGCTTTACACACTACGATATCGGGCACTTTGCACACTACGACATCGCAGGTGCGATGTCGGTGGGGTCAAATTGAAAGTGACGCACATCCGGCGTTGCAGTCGTTATCGTAGTGTGTAAAGCCTTTTTGATACGATTAATGAGCGCAAAATCGTCGTAATCGTATCATCGGTGTAGCATCGGTCATTTTCATAATTTGGAAATGACCGATGTTACGATGTTGTTCCACGTTCCCCTGCGGCAGCTCACATCTCTGTGTGTGAAGCCGCAGGAGCAAGGAACATCTCCTACCTGCGTCCTGCGGCTCACACCAGCTATGCGGAAGGAAGGAGGTGGGCGGGATGTTTACGTCCCGCTCATCTCCGCCCCTCCGTTTCTATTGGCCGCCTGCCGTGTGACGTTGCTGTGACGCCGCACGACCGCCCACTTAATAAGGAGGCGGGTCGCCGGCCAGAGCGATGTTGCAGGGCAAGTGAGTGCATGTGAAGCTGCCGTAGCGATAATGTTCGCTATGCCAGCTATCACCATGATATCGCAGCTGCGACGGCATCGCAAGCATCGGTTTGCGATGTCGTAGTGTGCAAAGTGCCCCTAAGGGTACCGTCACATTTTAGCGACGCTCCAGCGATCCCACCAGCGATATGACCTGGTCAGGATCGCTGGTGCGTCGCTACATGGTCGCTGGTGAGCTGTCAAACAGGCAGATAACACCAGTGACCAGTGACCAGCCCCCAGCCAGCAGCAACGCATGGAAGCGACGCTAATATCGGGTAACCAAGGGCTTGGTTACCCGATATTTACCTTTGTTACCAGTGCACACCGCTTAGCGCTGGCTCCCTGCACTCCTAGCCACAGTACACATCGGGTTAATAAGCAAACTGCTGTGCTTATTTACCCGATGTGTAGTCCAGCTACATATGCAGGGAGCAGGAAGCCGGCACTGGCAGCGTGAGAGCTGCGGTGTTAGTAACTAATGTAAATTACCCGATATTTACCTTAGTGACAGCTTACCGCAGGCTGCCAGACGCCGGCTCCCTGCACATTCAGATCGTTGCTCTCTCGCTGTCACACACAGTGATGTGTGCTTCACAGTGGGAGAGCAACGTCAAAAAAATGAACCAGAGCTGTGTGTAACGAGCAGCGATCTCACAGCAGGGGCCAGATCACTGCTCAGTGTCACACAGAGCGAGATTGCTAATGAGGTCACTGCTGCATCATCAAAACCGTGACTCAGCAGCAATCTCGATAGCGATCTCGCTATGTGTGAAGCACCCCTTAGATCCATACAGTACACCATGGGAATAGTCTGGCAGAGTATTTCTGCACTGAATTCCAGTATTGGTCTATGGACGCACTGTGGAATGACACTACTCTCAAAATCAGTTTCTTCAAGGCATGTCCGAGAGGGTAAAGGAGGCGTTGGCCATGTATAAGATGTATAAGATCTCTCTCTTGAGGCAGCTATGTCCTTGGTAATTTGTATTGATTGCTGATTCCATCAAAGGTCTCATAATACTAAGGGGGCGGTTCGTTCAGCGTCACAGCAACGTCACAGCAGCGTCACTGAACCGCCGCCCAATAGAAAAGGAGGAGCAGAGATGAGCGGTCGAAACATCCCGCCCACCTCCTTCCTTCCTCCTTTTCCGGTGGACGCAGGTAAGGAGATGTTTGTCGTTCCAGCGGCGTCACACACAGCGATGTGTGCTGCCGCAGGAACGACAAACAACATCGTTACTGCAGTAGCAACGATAATTGGGTAGAGGGGGGTATGTCACCGATGAGCGATTTTGAACGTTTTTGCGACGATTCAAAATCGCTCATAGGTGTCACACACAATGACATCGCTAAAGCTGCCGGATGTGAGTCACAAAATCCGTGACCCCAACGAGATCGCTTTAGCGATCTCGTAGCATGTAAAGCGGGCTTTACACGCTACGACATCGCTAAAGTGATCGCGTTGGGGTCACGGAATTTGTGACGCACATCCGGTCGCCTTAGCGATGCCGTTGCGTGTGAAACCTATGAGCGATTTTGCATCATCGCAAAAACGTGCAAAATCGCTCATCGGTGACATGGCGGTCCATTCTCAAATATCGTTACTGCAGCAGTAACGAAGTTGTTTCTCTTTCCTGCGGAAGCACACATCGCTCCCTGTGACACCGCTGGAACGAGGAAGCTCTCCTTACCTGCCTCGCGGCCACAATGCGGAAGGAAGGAGGTGGGCGGGATGTTTGTCCCACTCATCTCCGCCCCTCCGCTTCTATTGGGCGGCGGTTCAGTGACGCTGGTGTGGCGTCGATGTGACGCTGAACGAACCGCCCCCTTAGAAAGGAGGCGGTTCGCCGGTAACAGCGACGTCGCAGGGAAGGTAAGTAGTGTGACGGGTCCAGGCGATGTTGTGCGACACGGGCAGAGATTTGCCCGTGTCGCACAACCGATGGGGGCAGGTACGCACGCTGGCGATATCGGTACCGATATCGCAGTGTCTAAAGCGGCCTTAAAGCCACCTTAAGCCCATGAAGCTTGGTGGGATGTCTCATGTGAGGAGAGATTCCCCTGCTCCTAAAAGGGAAAGTACTTGCTTTTTCTGCGGTAAAAAGGGACACTTTATTAATACAGGACCTTTGGTGTCTGAGAGATCAGCCATCCAGAAAACTGTCTATGGAGATTGGGGGAATTTCCTCCAACATGGTGTTTCAGTGTTTGTTACCTGCCAAGGTTAAAAGTAGGGGTCACGAGGTCTCTTTTAAGGCTTTTCTTGATAGTAGCTCAGGGGCTAAAATAATCGAAGAACAATTTGCTTGTAACTCAGCATTAGAGGTGGACCAAATACCCAGTCCTGTCCGGATTTTTGCTATTGACTCATCACCTCTCCCAAGGGTTTTTAAGGAATGTGTGTCAGGGTTGGAGCTCCACATAGGGGTACTCCATTCCGAGCACTTTACTTGTTATGTTCTCGAAAACCCTCTTGCACAAATTGTGTTAGGCCTCACTTGGTTTACCTTGCATAACCCAGTTCTAGACTACAAGACCTAGGAATAACAAAATGAAGCTCTTTCTGTAACCAGCACTGTTTAGAGACCTTTATCTTGGTAATAACCACGAGTATTTCAGAGCTTATTTCTGAGTTTTGTGATGTTTTGATGTCGCGGGCGGAGGAGGGGACGCTGCGCTCTCCCACTGCTCGGGTCCGGCTGCCGCTGCTGCTGCGGCCTGCTGCTGCTCGGTGGCTCGAGCGATGGGCCGGATCTCGGGGACTCGAGCGGTGCTCCTCGCCCGTGAGTGAAAGGGGATTGGTTTTTGGGATTGTTTATTGTCCGTGACGCCACCCACGGTTGTGGTGATTGTATGGACACCACCACTGCTCTGTATGGGGATCCCGGGAGCAGTGACAGGGAGCAGCAAAGTTGTTGTTTCTCTCCTCCGTGGGTAGGGGGTGGTCGTCCCGGGGCCCAGTGATGAGTTGGGGGATGAGGGATGGCGGGGCCGGTGCAGGGCTTGGTGGGGTGCAGGGACGCGGGGGCAGCGCTGTGCCTCACGGCACTGTGGTACTCACTCAGCCTGAGACGGGGACACCGTTCTCGGTAAAACACACGGCTGGAAAGACGGTTCCCACGGACGGCTGCTGTTGCTTTTCCCCAGTAGTTGACGGTGACGGTCCCTTTTCCTGCACCTAAGTCTATGTTGGTAGTGATGGGTTCCCACCGGTAACCCGCTCCCCGGCTTGGATATGTGCCGGAGGAGCCCCTCTTTGCCCACAGGCGCTGGTCCTGAGAAACTGGTGCCTTGGCGGTGGCGGTGTTTCTCTCTAACGGTTGGACTGTTGCCTTCAATCGGGACTTGGTTGCTGGGAGACCCAGAGGTCCCCTTCACTGACGGATTTGGCAAATTCACGGCGACTCCTAGCCTTGCCGGGATCCGAAAGGCCCCTGCCAATGGTGCTGGCTTCTCTTCGTATACCGCTCCGGTACCGCCGGGCCACCACCCGTCCACGGTCCTTTCGGCAACCTCCAAGCAGCCTCTCCTGCAGACGGTCACCGCCGTCTGCCGACCTTGCTGTTTCAGTCCACACACCCGGACCAACTTCAGGCCTCCTCAACTGTCACTTTCTCTTCCACCTTTACTCCTCTCTCTTGCTCCTCTACCACTTCACTCTTAACTCTCACGCTCCCTAAACTGATCTGCCTGGTTTTCCCGCCTCCAGGGCTGTGAACTCCTCGGTGGGTGGAGCCAACCGCCTGGCCCACCCCCTGGTGTGGACATCAGCCCCTGGAGGAAGACAACAAGGATTTTTGTGTAGCTTTGGTGTACCTATCCGGGGTGTAGGGTGTGGTGGTGTCATGACCTGTGACCCCTGGCTTGCCCAGGGCGTCACATTGATACCGCACTATGACTACACCATAAGGTTGAAGTCAGGGGTCAAGTTGACCAAGTGCAGATTGTATAAATTTTCAGGCCCAGAGAAACAAGCTCTCACAGGGTTCATGCTACTGTCAGGTCGACAGAAGTGGAAAAACCACAGACTGGGTACCACCAGTGTTCCATAACACGGGGTCCCACTAACCCGAGACAGGTGCAGGGGCAGAAGGTACCAGAACACCAGACTGGCACTGGGACGAAGGGGACCTGGAGGCCAAACCAGCCGGCCTCGGGCAACCAGTTAACATCCAAGTGAGTAAACCAGTTGCACTGAATACCTGTCTGGACTCCTTCTTCTGACACCCACTGCACCATACACCCGCTGGGGCAATACCCTACTTGCGGAGGGACTACCATACTAGCTGCTAACACCATCAGCCTCAGTAGAGACATTTTGCAGCTGCAGCTCCCTACATATAGCCGCAAAACCATAAGGGGCGTCACGAATAAACTTTATTCACCAATCCCCTGTAAATATCCCCATTACAAAAAGGGCCCATGGCACGGAACCAGGTGACGGCCACTATCGTGACATTCCCAATAGAGACACTGCCCAGAACCAAGTACCCTATATCCCTGGGTGCTACAACCCTTTTTCCTGGCGTCACGAACAGGATTGAACTGGACCCGGTCGAACCAAGTGACGTGTGCCTTAAAAACTATATTTTACAGACTAAACTTTATTGCTTGAAAAACCGCCGCCATTTTGCTGTGAAAAATAACTACGCTACAGCAGACTAAAAGGCGCGAAAAAGAAACCCCGCCCATGACTCCTGTAAGCACGGGCGGAAGAAGGCAATAGCCTGACCCAGAAGTTCCCAGAGGTGCTCCAGTCCCGCGAGAGTGGTAAAGAAAAACCAAGGGGACTGCAAAAATGCAGTCGCCTGATAGCGGAAATGCGGCGGGATCCGCCCCGGTGCACCAATATGAAAACCAGAGAAAAAAGGGAATAGCAACCAAAGTAATATGTTTGAAAAATAAGGTTCAAACCAGATCATCTCATATGAAAAATTTTATAAATCTTTATTAAGTGCAAAAAGATATAAATATCATATATTAAACACAGAGTGATCTAAAATTATATTATTGTTGAGGATAAGAATAGAGTATAAAAAAATACTTAATTCAGCCATTTCATAGACTCAGGTATATAGTTTAGTAAATGTAAACTAACACATGTTTATGTATGCTTTTGTTCCTTACTAAAGCGGGCTTTACACGCTACGACATCGCTAATGCGGAGTCGTTGGGGTCACGGAATTCGTGACGCACATCCGGCCGCATTAGCGATGCCGTTGCGTGTGACATCGATAAGCGATTTTGCATCGTTGCAAAACCGTGCAAAATCGCTAATCGGCGACACGGGGGTCCATTCCCAATTATCGTTACTGCAGCAGTAACGAGGTTGTTCCTCGTTCCTGCGGCAGCACACATCGCTGCGTGTGACGCCGCAGGAGCGAGGAAGCTCTCCCTACCAGCCTCCCGGCCGCTATGCGGAAGGAAGGAGGTGGGCAGGGTGTTACGTCCCGGTCATCTCCGCCCCTCCGCTGCTATTGGGCGGCGGTTCAGTGACGTTTCAGTGACGTCGCTGTGACGCCGCACGGACCGCCCCCTTAGAAAGGAGGCGGTTCGCCGGTCACAGCGACGTCGCCGGACAGGTAAGTATGTGTGACGGCTCTGGGCGATGTTGTGCGGCACGGGCAGCGATATGCCCGTGTCGCGCAACAGATGGGGGCGGGTACCCACACTAGCGATATCGGGACCGATATCGCAGTGTGTAAAGTAGCCTTTACATGTATATATGTATATTGCATATTCAGTGTATTTTCCTTAGACACAGTATATACCAGCACATGTAATTTTAAAGATGGCTGCCATTTCCTGTCTACACCCGAGGTGATAAACAAAAGAAATTCCTGGAGCCTGAACTGACCAATCCAAGTAGGATATGCAGATCTCTCTACGTCATGAAGCCCCGACCTACGATACTTGATTGGACTGTATTTTGTCCACACCCTTCACTTCTGAAGAGCTGTGAAAAGTTTTAAACAATAAAGTTCAGTTGCCTCAGGGTCTGTCATGGAGAAGGTCCATAACCGATTAAGTGTCTGTTATCATTCATTCTCGTGTGCACACATGACATTATAATTTGAAACAGCAGTCAGATCCCGGGAGACCCTTTGAGTCTCATCATCATCATCATCGTCGTTTTAACCCTGACAGTATAAGGCTATGTGCACACACTGCGTTTTTTTGACGCTGCGTTTTTGTGCATTTTTGGCCGCTAAAAACGCACAAAAATGCACCTGCGTCGAAAAAACGCGGCAAAAAACGCACGCGTTTTGCCGCGATTTGGTGCGTTTTTTGCTGCGTTTTGCTGCGTTTTTGCTCACTGCGTCCTTATGCGTTTTTTATTAGTGAACAAAAAAAAAAGGTCTGATGTCATTTCCTTCTTCAATGTGTTCTTCATTCTCCACTAGTGTATGCAGAAGAGCAGACAGCTGCAGAACTACAAGGCTCAGCATACTCCATCCCATAGTGTATGCAGGAGAGCAGACAGCAGCTGCAGAACTACAAGGCTCAGCATGCTCCATCCAGGACTGTATGCTTGAGGGAGAGTCAGGGGGAGCAGACCTACAAGGCTCAGCATCCTCCATCCAATAGTGTATGCAGGAGAGCAGACAGCAGCTGTCGAACTACAAGGCTCAGCATCCTCCTTCCAGGACTGTATGCAGGATTTCTTTGCCCCCTCAAACAAAAAAAATGACGTGGGCTTCGCCATATTTTTGTATGCTAGCCGGGTACAGCAGGCAGGTACGGGCTGCCCCCAACCCCCAGCTGCCTATTTGTACCCGACTGGGAACCAAAAATATAGGGAAGCCCTTTTTTTTTAAATTATTTCATGAATTTCATGAAATAATTTAAAAAAAAAAAATGACGTGAGCTTCGCCCAATTTTTAAGTCCAGCCGGGTACAACTAGGCAGCTGGGGATTGGAATCCACAGTGCAGGGTGCCCATGCTTTCTGGGCACCCCCGCTGTGAATTGCAGTCCCGCAGCCACCCCAGAAAATAGCGCTTTCATAGAAGCGCCATCTTCTGGCGCTGTATCCAACTCTTCCAGCTGCCCTGAAGCCGAGTGGCTCGCCGGGTAATAATGGGGTTAGGGCTAGCTGTATAGCTGGCCCTAAGCCCGAAATTCATGGTGTCACGCCAATATTAGACATGGCCACCATGAATTTCTAGTAAAGATAAAAAAAAAACACAACACACAGAAAAATATTTTTATTAGAAATAAAACACAACACAATTAGTGACTCCATCTTTATTGAAACAAAGAACCCCCCTCCGCAGTAATCCTGGGTCAAGGGTCCCACGCCGTCCAATCCGGATCCAATATCATCTGATCGGTTTGCTGGAAGGCAAAGCGATCAGATGATGTGTCAGGATCAAGTGCCTGAATCCCATCACACATCAGCTGATTGTATAAAAGCCGATTATACAATCAGCTGATGCATCGGTGCAAAAAAAAAAAAATAATAATACTCACTTATGTGCTGATTACCGGCAGCTCCTGCAGCGATGGGGCGGGAGTCTGATCCCGTCCGATCGCTGCAGCAGCTGCCGGTAATCAGGGATGAAGTCTCCTGACGCATCCGCTGATACCGGCCGGGCGCCCGCGTCACCGCGATACTTACGATCACCTGATGCGTCAGGTGACTGCATCAGGTGATCCATCGCCAGGTCCTGCATCCATCGGAGGTTTCCCGGCCGTCTGCACACAGCCGGAGCGGGGGTGGCGATACCGTGAGAGGAGATGGGAGCGGGCATGGCACCGGGAGGCTGCAGACAGGTGAGTATAACTTTTTTTTTTTCTACTGTTAACTTTTGTTTTCGCAGCCGCTTCCACCTCCCGCCCAGACATGGCGCCGCACGGCAGCATACATGCACAGGACGGGAGATGGAAGCGACGGTGACGGTACCGGGAGGATTCACGCTTCTGTATATACTGACAGAAGGAATCCTCTTCCTGTACACGTCACTTTACTACCCACCTCCTGCGTTTATAGCTGCGTTTTTGGTCTTAGAAACGCACCAAAACGCACCAAAACGCAGCTATTTGCGTTTCTCATTGTGTCTTTCAACATCCCATTGAAGTCAATGGATGAAAAACGCGGTGAAAAACGCTGGAATAATTGACATGCTGCGCTTTTGTGGTCACCACAAAAACGCAGCTGAAAAAAAACGCTGTGTGGGGACAGCAAAAATGAAAACTCATAGACTTTGCTGGGGAAGCAAAGTCATGCAGTTTTGAGGCCAAAAACGCACCCGAAAAACGCGCAAAAACGCCGAGAAAAATGCACTGTGTGCACATAGCCTAAGTCACATACAGGTGTCAGATAAAAAAATCCAGAGCAAACATTAGGTCTGGTGGATCACCATTGGGAAAAGAGCTGAATTAAATGGACATGTGTCAATTACGTCATAGTGACACATGTACTTGCCGAAAAAAACAATATATTACTGCTTACCCATGGTAATCCTGTACAGACCAACAGCCAACGCACCCCCAGTGGACCAAGCGGCAGCACCCGGTGCCGGAGCAATGGTACCGATCATGCCGATCACCCTGCCGTATGTCCCCGAAGTGGCATGGCTGCCCCAATATGATGGCAAACTGGACGCCTTACGCGGGTTTAAAAAGAAAATCTGCACCGTGTTGGACATATATGCAATGACCGGTAAGCAGCGGGCGTCTGTTGTGCTGGAACAGTTGACGGGTGCAGCAGAACTGGAGGTGGAAACCTGGTCCGATATAGATCGGAAATCTGTGCCCACCATCTTTGAAAAATTAAAGGCTGCTTTTGAAACCCGCACAGAAGCAGAACTGCGGATGGACTTTTATAGTTGCAGGCAGCGGCCCAAGTATAATATGAGAGACTATGCGTTAAGATTGCAAGCTGCACTATGGGCTCTGAAACACATAGATCCCATTGATAACCAGGCAGGAAACAAAATGATGGTTGAACAATTCTTGCAGGGATTACAATCCGTAGAGGACCGCAAACAACTGCGCCTGTGGGCCCTAAAACACCCAAACTTGGACTTTGATGTTTTAAAAGAACGAGCTATAAAAGCCCTGCAGTCCCTTGCAACCACAGACTCTGTTTCCCAGTCCTGACAATCCAGTACCTTGCCTGCGCGGATGGAAAGCCCTTCCTCAACCATAGCAGCAGCTAATGAGCAGGTTGCGCACCCTGGTGCTCCAATTGACTTGTGTTCTCAGGTACAGCAGCTGAGCAAGGATGTTGCTAGAATCCTGAAGGTGATGCAGATCAAGCCGGAATCCAAGCCATTGGAAAAGACCCAGTTAGCTGATTGCCCTGAGGACGTCCCCTGGATGCGAGGTAGGAAAATCCCATCGTCCAGAGGGAGGACCAACGACCACTACGATTCATCTGGACATCCCATCTGCCGTCGCTGCCTCAAAGCCACTTTGCACGTAGGTGTCCTTTAAACCGGCAAACCCTGGGACCAAGGGCCAACCCCCAGGATTAAGGAGACAAGGCACAGCTGACTGGTGAGACCGGTATGTAGGAGGACGCCCAATTCTGTCCATCTCTTTGGACGGGATCCCCACCTCAGCATTGCTGGATACCGGTTCCCAGGTAACTACCATACCATATCTACTGTACAAAAGGTTTTGGTCAGACACTGAACTTACCCGCCCAGACTCGGGCCTCACTATTTATGCTGTACATGGACTACCAGTAACTCAAATCGGGTTTAAAGAAGTCACCATAAAAGTGGGGAGGGTAGAGTTAAAAGGCCAAGGCCTAATTCTAGTCGAAAGTGATGTAAATGACAGAAATCCACAGGTGATTCTAGGTACCAATGTCACTGAAAACTGTTTAGGAGAAGTGCTGTTTTTGCTCCAACAGATTGCTGAAACTGCAGGTGCTGGGCAGCAGAGGGTCCTGCAGAGAGAAATCCGAGCCCGCCTGCAAAGACAAGAGGTAACCCTGTCTGGTGGAGAAATTGGTAATGTACGGGTAATAGACCCTGGCCCCATTGTAATACCACCCAGAAGTGAAATGATGATCTGGTGTCGAGCGGCCATAGGCTTAAAGGGGCAACACTACCAGGCGGTAGTGGAACTCATCTATTCAGAAAATTGGGCCACGGTTCTGACAGCCAGGGGAGTGGTTGATGTCCGCTGGGGAAGAGTACCCCTGCAAGTATTAAATTGTGGGGAGGAGGAAACCAAATTGCCCAGGTACGCCACAATTGCCAAATTGTTCATGGTAACAGAGGACTCCATCCAGACAGTGGAATCCCTGGTTTAATCAGAGCCAGCAGAGGTTGACAACCCCAAACAACAGGTAGAGGATTGGTATCAAGAGTAACATGTAGGAACCTATACAACACCTACACACCAGAAACACGAGGTTTACAGGGTAGTGTAAGAATATGAGCAAGTCTTTAGGAAACACCCACTAGACTTTTGGAGGATTAAAGGGGTACACCATCACATACCCACACGGAATCACCCTCCCATTAAAGAAAGGTAAAGACCTATACCACCTAAACATTACCAGTGTGCCAAAGAGATGCTGAGGAACATGAAGGAGGCTGAGGTCATCAGAGACAGTTGTAGCCCCTGGGCAGCTCCATTGGTTCTGGTGAAAAAGAAGGATGGCACCATGAGGATGTGCATGGATCAACCAGATAACCCACAAAGACGCCTAATCATTACCCCGTATACAAGAATATCTGGCTGCATTGAAGGCTGCTAACTATTTTTCCACCTTAGATCTCACCAGTGGCTATTGGCAAGTCTCTGTTACAGAAGAGGACTGGGAGAAAACTGCATTTGCCACCCCGCTGGGATTGTGTGAGTTTAACAGCATGCCCTTTGGACTCTGCAACGCACCTGGGACGTTTCAAAGGTTGATGGAATGTTGTCTGGGACACCGCAACTTCGAGACAGTACTGCTCTACCTGGATGACGTGATTGTCTACTCAAAGACCTATGAGGATCATCTGGAACACCTGGCTGAGGTATTCAAGGCACTATCCAGGTATGGAATGAAGTTGAAGCCATCCAAGTGTTACCTGTTGAAACCCAGGGTCCAATACCTTGGACACATTGTCAGTGCAGAAGGAGTGGAACCAGACCCGGAAGAACTGGCCACGAGCAACTACTGTCAAGGAAATCCGTCAGTTCCTGGGCCTGGTAGGATACTACAGGAGATTTATCAAAGGCTACACGAAGATAGAAGCGCCCTTCAAAGAACTCCTGGTAGGTCAAACCAAAAAGGGGAAAACATTTAGTCCTCCATTCGAATGGGGTGAAGAAGAAGAAAACTCCTTCATACAGCGGAAATTGGCCCTGACTGGTGATGAAATTCTGGCATATCCTGACTACAATCTACCCTTTGTGCTATACACATACGCTAGCAATGTGGGAGTAGGAGCTGTGTTGTCCCAGGTACAGAACGGTGAAGAAAGAGTAATTGCCTACGCAAGCAGGAAGCTTCGCCCTACGGAGAGGAACCTGAGAATTATAGTTCCTTCAAGTTGGAGATCCTGGTGTTGGTCTGGGCTGTCACAGAGCGGTTTAAACATTACTTGGCAGCCGCAAAATTTACCGTGTTCACGGATAACAGCCCCCTGACCCACCTGAATACATCAAAATTGGGTGCATTGGAGCAGCGGTGGGTGGCTCGACTAGCAAATTACGATTTCACCATCAAATATCGTGCTGGTCGCAAGAATGCTATTGCAGATGCCTTATCCAGGATGCCTCACTTGTCAGAAGAGGGAGAAGCTGTGGATGAGTTGGAAGAAATCGAGTTACCAGCTTTCAATCATCCTAGTGCCTCCCAGTACCAACAAGTCTATAACAAACATCAAGAGGCGGCATTGAACCCGTTACCTCATCATGGTTGGAAAGAGACTCAGGATGGTGACCCTGCTGTGAAGTTGATCAAGGAACTGATCACTTAACCAGATGCACACATAGGACCTGATGCTCAACCTGAAGCCCAACAATTGTGGAAAGAAAGAAGCAGATTATGTGTGGCGCCGCTGACCTGGTCAGGCACCACAGAGTACTGCACCCATGCTGGGACAGTGCTTCCAGGTAATTCCAAAAGGCCAGAATGAGGTGTGTACACACAGACACATAGTGACCAGGTCTCCCACAGCTTGAGAGGGGACCCTTGGGTAGCCCTGAAGAGGTTAACTTTCAATTCTCAGCAAGAGGTGTAGTGGAGAGGCTGGAAGCTAGATGCAGTGGCAGACAGGAAAAGTAGGAGGCGCAAGCCAGTCTGGAGCAGAGTGTACAGAAGTTGCTGAAGGAAGCAGACGTACAGACACGCTAGTCAGACCCTGCAGGTGTAGTAGCTGTTAGCGGGGAAGTACAGTGACCAGAAAGTCCGCCTGAAAGACACCTGAAGAGAGGCAGTCGAGTATGGGGATTGCTGGTAACTACGCATGCACAGGGAACAGGTCCCTAGAGCCAGATATCGATCTACTGATCTGCTAAACCTGCCGGTGAGGGGACTTGAGGTTCCTCATCAAAGACACAGAGCTCGAGTCTCAGCAGCAACAGGGGGACCCATAAGGTGATAGGGCCAGAAGCCATCTCACCTTGTCCACGCTGCCGGCAAACGGGCCAGAAAGGGAAGCAGAGGCAGTAGCAACTTTCCCTGGATGAATTTCCCGATACTGCAAGTCAGGGGTTATCCGAAACAAAAGAAGTGCAAGGAAGGTGAGTTAATAGCTACCCTCAGAACGGCCTGCAGGAATTCCTGGTTCCACCTGGTATGATCTCAGCATTGCCCGGGTTTCTCACTAACCATCCAAAAGTGAGTAAACAAGTTGAAAGACTTTCTAGACTGTGTTTGAATTACTCTGAGACCTGTGGTTCCACATACATATACTCGAGCCCCTGGGGCTAGCCTCACTCTCGGGAGGCCATAAGACCAGACTGCAGACACCATCAGCCCCAGACGCTCATTAAACTGCAGTGGCGGTCACCCCTCATCCTGACCGCAAAACCGAGAGTGGCGTCATGACTCCTATGAAAGTGAACCTGACATACCTGTTGCCAGAAGGGTCCCTACAGAGAAGTCCCCGCAGTGTCCCGCAGGCAACCGCTGCAGTGCTGTGGTGGGCGACTCATCTGGCGTCACGAACAGGATAAGGACTAAACCTGTTAAGACAGGTGACTGTGCGCCTTGGAGGTCCGATTGAAAAGTTTGAAATGCCGCCATATTGCCATCGCAGAAAGCATGCCAAAGAAACAACAGCAGCCCGCGCAAAAAGAAGTAACCTCCCACGAAGGGGTGGGGTTGTCCCAGAACCCCCGGAGCGTTTTGACCCCGGAATAGGAGGGAGTAACCTGCAGAAGAAGAAGCCAGGAAGCGCCCTGATTCAAGAAAAGAAGCGGGACTCTGAGGATGACGGACGCTGTGAGTGCTAATGCCCCCGGCAAGGGGAACTCAGCCCAAGCGATGCCAGGTCCCGGCACAGTGAACGCAGCAGCGCCTAGTTCCAGTGCGGCGGTCGCAGCTGCGCCGCCGATGTCTCCCCGATTATGCCAATCACCTTGCCGTACGTCCCCGGTGCGACCTGACTGCCCCAATATGCTGGCAAAGCGGACACCCTGACTGGATTCAAGAAGAAGATCAGCACCCTGCTGGACATGTACGCAATGGCCGGTAAGCAGAGGGCCGCCGTGGTGCTGGGGCAATTGACTGGAGCAGCAGAATTTGAGGCTGAGGCCTGGACCAGTGATGAGCGGAGCTCTGTAGAAGCCATTTTTGCCAAACTAAAAGCTGCTTTTGAAAACCACACAGAGGCAGAGCTGAGAAAGGGCTTCTATACCTGCCGCCAGAAGCCCCAAGATAGCATAAGAGACTATGCCCTCAGGTTGCAAGCCGCACTATGGGCTCTCAAGCTTGTGGATAGAACAATTCTTGCAGGGCCTGCACTCCCCTGAGGATAGGAAACAGAAGAGGCTGTGGTCCCTGGAACACCTTGATGTGGACTTTGCCATTCTGAAAGACAGGGCAGTGAAAGCACTTAAACCTCCTATGGACACAAACCCCATCTCACCAGCATGGCCTACCAGCACTCCGACTGCCAGAGCAGAATCCTCCTCGCAGGCCCTGGTAGCTGTAAAAGGACTCATCACCTCGGCCGGAGCCATAGATACCCTATCCTCCCAGGTGCAACAGGTCAGCAAGGACGTCGCCCGGATCCTGAAAGCAATGCAACTCCCCTCAGAATCCAAAGCCCCTCATAGGATCCTGCTAGCTGACAGCCCAGAAGATGTCCCGTGGATGCAAGGGAGAAGAGGTCCCACATTCTGAGGGAAGAGCAGTGATCGCTATGACTCGTCTGGACAATCTATCTGCCGCCGTTGCCAGGAGGCAGGCCACTATGCAAGGGCCTGTCCTTTAAACGGGTCAAACCTGGGGCCAATGGCCAGTTCCCAGGATTAAGAAAATCAGGCCCAGCTCACTGCCGTGATCAGTATGTGGGTGGACGACCGGTCCTTTCTATCATCCCGGACAGGATCCCTACCCCGGCATTATTGGACACCGGCTCCCAGGTAACGACAATCCCGTATGTCGTTTATCGCAGGTTTTGGACGGACGACGATCTCCGACAACCATCTATGCAGCCAATGGACCTATGCAACCTATAGACCAGATTGGGGTCAAAGAGGTAACCATAAAGGTGGGAAGGCAGGAAATGAAGGGACAAGGACTGATTGTTGTGGATAATGATGTTAGAGAAAGGAACCCACAAATGATTTTAGGCACTAATTTCATAGAGATTTGCCTAGGAGAAGTGTTGTTGTTGCTTCACCACATTGCTGAGGGTATTGAAGGTGGACAACGACGAGCCTTGCAAAAAGAGATCCGAGTCATTCTGAGGAAGCAGCAGGTAAACTAGATTGGCGGTGAATTTGGTAATGTACGTGTAATAGATGCTAACCCCATTGTGATACCCCCACGGAGTGAACTGATGATGTGGTGTAGAGCAGAGGTAGGTCTCAGAGGACGGGATTACCAGGCTGTAGTAGAGCCCACTCATTCAGAACACTGGCCCAGCCAGAGGGGTAGTTGACGTACACAAGGGACGAGTACCTGTACAAGTGCTGAACTGTGGGGAGGAGGAAGCCAGACTACCAAGATACGCTACCATTGCCAAACTGTTTACTTGCCCAAATGACGCTATAGAACCTGTAGATCCCCTGACACAAGCTGACCCAAAAGAAGAAAAAATTGTAGATATAGCCCTGCAGCACTGGGTTTACCTTGCGGGGGTCTCACAGGTGAACGGAATGGGACCTGGGCTCCAGGCATTCACAGCTGAGGAGTGCTCGTCCTACGAAATGGCAGACGTCCAGAGAATGTTCATGTAGAATATAGAAGAAAGGGACTGTACACTCCACATGCCAAGTCATACTTCTTTTATTCCAAAATGTGCAGCATAAAAAGCAGGGAGGGAGCTGGGTGCAGGCTCCTCAAAAGGACGACGGCCGTTTCGCGTTGGTGTACGCTTTGACTGGTCCACAGGGAGAGACGGGAAGCTGCTCCTTAAAAGGAGTGCACCCAGCTCACGTCACTACCGTTAAAAACATTGAAAATGCATCATATTCAAGAAACATTATATACAAATAAAATGTCCAAAAATAATTGTTTCTAGACTAATTATAAACATTCATTACAATAAACAAAAATTGGAGGATACAGAGGTAAGGTCGTGGGTTTATAAGAATACCTACAGGTCATTCCTGAGATATGTTGATGACATATTTATCGTGTGGGACGGATCGGGAGAAATTTTCTCTGAGTTCGTTTCCCATTTAAATAACAACAACACGATGAATATGACCTTCACATCTCTTATTGGTGGAAAATCTCTTAATTTTTTGAATGTTGATGTTGAGGTCCGAGATGGGAGTATATTCACAAAGGTTTTCAGGAAACCGACCGCTTCGAACTCTTTATTGCATTTCCAGAGTGCTCATCCTTTGCATACTAAAACCGCTCTACCATATGGCCAGTTTCTGAGGCTTCGCAGGGTTATTAATGATAACAATACTTTTATGGAACAAGCTGTGGATTTAAAATTCAGATTAAAAAATAGAGGTTATCCGCCTTCCGTTATCGATGCAGCATATGATAAAGTTGTTTCCAGGTCCTCCTGTCCTGCTTCTGCGATTCCCAAAAAAGATTCTAGGAAAAGATTTAATTTTAATTTCAAATTTGGTCCCCTTGAAAATACTATAAAAAAGGTGCTTCACAAAAACTGGCACATCTTAGAAAGGGATACCGACCTGAGTGACATGACAGCTTTAAAACCTATGGTCACCTATCGGAGGTGTAATAACCTGAAGGATATGTTGGTTAAATGCAGATTGAATAGTCCCAATACGTGGCTGGATAAATTTTGTCCAACAGGCAATCACTGTTGTGGGAATTGCAAATTCTGCAATCTGCATGTAACCTGCGATCCACTTCAGATTGGCCAGTATTCACATTCTGTCAAACAGTTTATTACCTGCTGAACGAAGTTCGCGGCTTATATCATTTTTTGCCCATTCAGACGATTTTATATCAGCAAAACCATAAGGTTTCTTTATGCACGCTTTTAGGAGCACTTTAACCCCTTCACAACCGCGGGCAGTAAAGTTACGTCCTATTTTAGCGTGACTTAACGACCAGGGACATAACTTTACTGCCTAAAGTTCATTTGATTGCCGTGGCCAAAGCAACGGCTTTCAAATGATGTCCCCTGCTTTTTCTTACAGCAGGGGACCTTTGCTTGACCCCAGGGGGGGTGGCATCGCCACCCCCCATCGACGATTGATGTGAATGGCTGTTCAAATCTGAACCGCCAACCACATCGTTCACACTGATTTCGGCAAAAATAATGCCTGAATTAGTGCGATACTGTGAGATCCGGCTATGAGATGTCACAGCAGCTGCAGCAGATCATAGCTGCACCTCAAACATGTCGCCCCCCCAGCCCCAGCAGCACTGTTTGGAGCGATCGTGCTATGACGTTCAATCGCTCCAATCAGTGTGCAGTGGGCGGTCTGATCTGCAGGTGGCCGCCCTCCCCAGGCTTGTGCTGGTCTGGGAAGCCTTCCCCCAACATGTCTGCAGCGTGCACTGGCTGGTACTTGTGGTACCATGCCACCGCTGCTGCTGCCGCCGCTGATGTCACCACTCCTGCTCCTGCTCCAATTGTAAGTATTGTGCTCACCTTGCAGCCATTGCGCACTCCCGCGATGTCCCCTGTGCGCTCCCGCGATGTCCCCTGCCTTGTCCCCCCCGCGATCTGCCCCCTCACGCCCCGATCTGCCCCCTGACATCCCGATCTGCTCCCCCCATGATCTGCCTGCCTCCCCCGTGATCTCTATTCTGCTTCCTTCCTTCTGCCTCTGCTTCTCCGGTTTCCCCCTCCGCATCTGCTCAGCCCCTCCCCCTCTGCTCTCCCCCCGACGTCCTCTTACCTGCCTTAACCGGGTCGTCCGAGGTCTTCACTGGCCCGATCACATCTGCCTCTATCGCTGGGTCCTTCCTGGGTCTTCTGCTGATCTGTCCTATGTCCTGCCTGCTGCTCCTGTAAAGCTGTCCATCTCGCTTGCCTTCTGTTCCTCCTGCAGTTCTTCTGGTCAGTGATCCTCCTGCTAATCCTCTGGGTACTGTGAGTATAACTTTTTTTTTTTTTCTGTATCCCCTGTCCATTTTTACACCTCATCCGTCCGTGCGTCCCGCCGAGCGCTGATCAGGGATGCAGATAATGTATCTGCATCCGTGGTCAGTTTTCGGCGGGACTTTTTTTTCCCGTATCACTGACGCTTTTTGTATCACATCCGTCCGTGCATCCCGCCGAGCGCTGATCAGGGATGCACATAACGTATCTGCATCCGTGGTCAATTTTTGGCGTCACTTTTTTTTTTCCGTATCCCCGACGCTTTTTGTATCTCATCCGACCGTGCGTCCTGCAGCAGCCGATCAGTGCACCGCGCCTGTGCGTTTGAAAAGTCTAATGGCGTTCCTTCTCTTCTGAGCCCCGCCATGCGGCTAAACAATTACTTTCCACCACATATGAGGTATCTGCATACTCGGGAAAAATTGCACAATATGTTTTATAGAGCACTTTTTCCTGATACCGTTGTAAAAAAAAAAAGCTATCTGGTTGATGCAAAGATTTTGTGGTAAAAAAAAAAAAAATAATTTTCACGGTTCGACGTTATCAACTTCTGTGGAGCCCTGGGGGGTACAAGGGGCTCACCAAACATCTAGATAAATTCCTTGAGGGGTCTAGTTCCAAAATGGGGTAATTTGTGGGGGAGCTCCACTGTTTAGGCACCATAGGGGGTCTCCAAACGTGACATGGCGTCCGCTAATGATTCCAACCAGTTTTGCTGTGAAATAGTGCTCCTTCTCTTCTGAGCCCCACCATCTGCCCAAACAATTACTTTCCATCACATATGAGGTATCTCGGTACTCAGGAGAAATTGCACAATACGTTTTATGGTGCACTTTTTTCCTGATACCCTTGTGAAAAAAAAAGCTACCTGGTTCAAGTAACAGTTTTGTGGTGAAAAAAAAAATTGTATTCATGGCTCCACATTATCAACTTCTGTGGAGCCCCTTGGGGCTCGCTAAACATCTAGATAAACTCCTTGAGGGGTCTAGTTTCCAAAATGGGGTCACTTTTGGGGGAGCTCCATTGTTTAGGCACTTCAGGGGGTCTCCAAATGCAAGATTACATCAGCTAATGATTCCAACCAATTTTGCTGTCAAATGGTGCTCCTTCTCTTCTGATGCCCGACATGCGCCCAAACAATTACTTACCACCACATATGAGGTATCATCGTACTCAGGAAAAATTGCACTATAAATTTCATGGTGCATTTTTTTACTGATACCCATGTGAAAAAAAAGATACCTAGTTGAAGCAACAGTTTTGTGGTAAAAGAAAACTTTTTTTCTTTTCACAGCTCAACATTATAAACTTCTGTGAAGCCCCCAGGTGTTCAAAGTGCTCACCAAACATCTAGAAAAAATTATTTGAGGGCTCTAGTTTCCAAAATGAGGTCACTTGTGGGGGAGCTGAATTGTTTAGGTAACTCAGGGGGTCTTCAAACCCGACATGGCATCCGCTAATGAGTGCAGCTAATTTTGCACTCAAAAATTTAAATGGCGCTCCTTGCCTTCCGAGCCCTGCCGTGTGCCCAAACATTTGATTTCCACCACATATGAGGTATCTGCGTACTCAGGAGAAAATGCACAATACATTTTATGGTGCATTTTTTCCTGATACCCTTGTGAAAAAAAAAGCTACCTAGTTGAAGCAACAGTTTTGTGGTAAAAAAAAAATTTTTCTTTTCACGGCTCAACGTTATAAACTTCTGTGAAGCCCCCAGGGGTTCAAAGTGCTCACCAAACATCTAGAAAAATTATTTGAGGGCTCTAGTTTCCAAAATGGGGTGACTTGTGGGGAAGCTCCATTGTTTAGGCACCTCAGGGGGTCTTCAAACCCGACATCGCGTCCACTAATGAGTACAGCTAATTTTGCGTTCAAAAATTCAAATGGTGCGCCTTCCCTTTTGACCTCTGCTGTGTGCCCAAACAATTGATTTTTACCACATATGGGGTATTAGCATACTCAGGAGAAAATGCACAATAAATTGTATGGTGCACTTTCTCTTTTCTCCAAAATGAAAATTTTATGGCTAAAGTAACATTTTTGTGTTAAAAAGTAAAATTTTCATTTTTTCCTTCCACATTGCTTTGGTTCCTGTGAAGCACCTAAAGGGTTAATAGACTTATTGGATGGGGTTTTGAGCAGTTTGAGGGGTGCAGTTTTTAGAATGGGGTCACTTTTGGTATTTTCTGTCATCTTGGCCTCTCAAAGTCACTTCAAATGTGATATGGTCCCTAAAAACATTATTTTATAAATTTTGTTGGAAAAATGAGAAATTGCTGATGAACTTTGACCCCTTCTAACTTCCTAATGAAAAAAAAAATTGTTTCGAAAATTGCGCTGGTGTAAAGTAGACAAGTGGGAAATTTTATTTAGTAACTAATTTGTGTGACATATCTCTCAGATTTATGGGCATAAATTTTCAAAGTTTGAAAATTGCAAAATTTTCGCAAAATTTCCTAAATTTTCACAAATAAACGCAAAAAATATCGGCCTAAATTTACCACTGACATGAAGTACAATATGTCACGAAAAAACAATCTCAGAATCGCCAGGATCCGTTGAAGCGTTCAGAGTTATAACCTGTCAAAGTGACACTGGTCAGAATTACAAAAAATGGCCCGGTCATTAGGGTGTTTTAGTGGCCAGGGGTGAAGGGGTTAATTTAACAGGCAAAGGTTCTCCCCACTTAATTGAGCACATTAGGGCTTGTCATAGGGGCAATCCTGAAACTCTACGCTTTGCCGGTCTGCAAAGGGTTAGTTTTCCTCCACAGGGCAGCAACTTGCATAGACTATTGGTGCAGACGGAGGCACGTCTAATTGTAAAATTTAGAGCTCAAGGCGATTTAGGTCTGAACGACAGAAATGACCTATCGGTATTCTTATAAACCCACGACCTTACCTCTGTATCCTCCAATTTTTGTTTATTGTAATGAATGTTTATAATTAGTCTAGAAACAATTATTTTTGGCCATTTTATTTGTATATAATGTTTCTTGAGTATGATGCATTTTCGATGTTTTTAACGGTAGTGACGTGAGCTGGGTGCACTCCTTTTAAGGAGCCACTTCCTGTCTCTCCCTGTAGACCAGTCGAAGCCTACACCAATGCGAAACGGCCGTCGTCCTTTTGAGGAGCCTGCACCCAGCTCCCTCCCTGCTGTTTATGCTGCACCTTTTGGAATAAAAGAAGTATCACTTTGGCATGTGGATTGTGCGGTCCCTTTCTTCTATATTCTACATGAACATTCTCTGGACGTCTGTCATTTCGTAGGACGAGCACTCCTCAGCTGTGAATGCCTGGAGCCCAGGTCCCATTCCGTTCACCTGTGAGACCCCCGCAAGGTAAACCCAGTGGTGCAGGGCTATATCTACAATTTTTTGCTCTGTACTGTGTTTGTTTCAAGCCCTCTGCTCACTGATAGAAGTTTACCAATGACTGTATATTGATGCGGTTTACGGGTCTTTTTTGTAAATGATGGAAAATATGGACAGTGCCACCCGGCCTTCGTCTAGTACTTCAGGTGTGCAAGCAGGTCGGGCTGATGCAGGTTCCTTTTTTGGAGAATGTAATCTCAAGAAAGATACGGAGGTTTTGGGTGTGAAAGCCTTGGAATATAAAATTACCTCCTTGTCAGAAAAGGAAATCCGATTGTTCTGGACTATTAAGTCACTCCAGTCTTATGTTGATTGTAATAGGGTCCCTAGAGGACTTCGGATTATTAAAACATTATCCCATTTCCAGGAGGACTTGACTTTCACACAACAGTGGAAACAGATCCAACTTGATTGCTCGATGAAATTGTTGCAACTTGTTTTAAAAAAGAATGAGGAAGACTATAATGCCCTTAATATAGAATTGGATAATATTAAGTGTGACACTTGTGCATGGGTTACAGAGGAGTACTGGCTATCTTTTATTCAAAAGTTAGATAAAAGGTTGATGGTCGTGCAAACGGATAGAAAAAATAAAAAAAGAGAAAAATTCTTGAGGGACAAAAAAGACTACGACACTAAGCAAATCTTTTGTTGGTCCAAAGACAAATTTAACAACCACAAACAGAAGCCCTAAATGAAGAGCAAACGTAGGTGTGGTGGCAGCGGGGGGTACTGGACCACAGACTCCGAATCCAGTGGGTCGGAGGATGTGATTCCAGGCCCCTCGACTGGCATAGCCAGTAATGCACAGTCTCCTGCCCCTTTAGGAAACGCACCAGATGGTGGGGCAGGAAGGGGCACAAGAGGGAGAGGCCACAAAAGGAAGTTTGTGTCGTGGAGGAGGTAGATCCTTATTTAAAATCAGAGGTTTTCCCATGCACCATCATCAACCTTTCAAACCATGTGTTGTCTAATAATATGATTTCTGTGTTGTCAAGAGGTCTTAAATTCTGTGTCCCAGAGGATTTCAATTTTGTGGATTTCAGGATAGATTTGTATAAAGTAATTAGAAAAATACATCTTTATAAGCATTTTCATTCAATTCCTCAAAGTGCACGTGTAATCCCAGAGGGTCAGTTGCCTTGCGTTGCTGGTGTTAACACCTTTGATTGTACGGGGGCTTTTGATGTAGCCCTGCAACATGATTCTGAACTTTTGCTCAGTATCAATGGACCCCATGGTGAGCAAGGGGTATCTCTTTCTACAGGTGTGTCAGAACAAGAGAGTTTCAAAAAGGGAACAAAATCTAATTTTTGTCCACCTACAGCCCAGGGCAACTTAATTGACCTTTTCCAAGATACCGTCCTTAAGGATATTGAGGCTTTGATGTATCCTAGTCTTCAATCTAATTTGACTAAGGGGGAACATGCTGCGATCCAGATGATGCAAAAATGGGATGATACAGTATTCCGTGAGGCGGACAAAGGCGGTAACGTAGTCCTCCTCATGCGAGAATACTATATGCAAGAATCCCTTAGACAACTGAGGGACAAATCCACGTATACACCCCTATTGACAGATCCAACCTGTTCCTTCAAAGAACAACTGGTACGTCTGCTTGACAAATATGTGAATCTGGATTTTCTTTCTCGTAGCCAGGCGGATAAACTCATTCCTTTATATCCTACAAAACCTTATTGGTATTGCATACCTAAAGTACATAAAAACAAGGAAAACCCACCAGGCCTTCCCATAGTGGCAGGTATAGGTTCACTGACTGAACCTCTATCCCACTATGTGGACTGGTTTCTGCGGCCTCTTTTGGTTAACATCCCATCGTATGTAAAGGATAGCAATGAGTTTATCGCCTTATTGAAAGGTATCACCTGGCAGGAAGGTTTTATGCTGGCATCGATAGACGTTGAAAGTTTATATACCCGCATACCCCAGAGACTTTGCATTGAAGCAGTTGAAGAGGTAGTAGTGAACAGTGGTCAAAGCGATCGGTTTTGTGAATTCATAGGTGAAGCGTTGGAATTTATTTTAACCAAAAACGCATTCACCTTTCTGGACAAGTGGTATTTACAGTGCGGGTGTACCGCCATGGGTACCCCCGTATCTTGTGCCATGGCGAATTTTTTTCTCGGTATCTTTGAGAGCCGGTATATTTTTGCAAACACTAATCCATTTTTGAAGCACATCAAACACTACCTGAGATATGTTGATGACATATTTATCGTGTGGGACGGATAGGGAGAAGTTTTCTCTGAATTCGTTTCCCATTGAAATAACAACAACACGATGAATATGAACTTCACATCTCTTTTTGGTGGAAAATCTCTTAATTTTTTGGATGTTGATGTTGAGGTCCGAGATGGGAGTATATTCACAAAGGTTTTCAGGAAACCGACCGCTTCGAACTCTTTATTGCATTTCCAGAGTGCTCATCCTTTCCATACTAAAATCGCTCTACCATATGGCCAGTTTCTGAGGCTTCGCAGGGTTAATAATGATAACTATACTTTTATGGAACAAGCTGCTGATTTAAAATTGAGATTAAAAAAATAGAGGTTATCCACCTTCCGTTATCGATGCCGCATATGATAAAGGTGTTTCCAGATCCTCCTGTCCTGCTTCTGCGATTCCCAAAAAAGATTCTGGGAAAAGATTTATTTTTAATTTCAAATTTGGTCCCTTTGAAAATACTATAGAAAAGGTGCTTCACAAAAACTGGCACATCTTAGAAAGGGATACTGATTTGAGTGAAATAACAGCTTTAAAACATATAGTTACCTATCGGAGGTGTAATAACCTGAAGGATATGTTGGTTAAAGGCAGATTGAATAGTCCCAATACGTGGCTGGATAAATTTTGTCCAACAGGCAATCACCGTTGTGGGAATTGCAAATTCTGTAATCTGCATCTAACCTGCGATCCACTTCAGATTGGCAAGTATTCACATTCTGTCAAACAGTTTATTAACTGCCGAACGAAGTTCGTGGTTTATATCATTTTTTGCCCATGCGGCCGATTTTATATCGGCAAAACCATAAGGTTCCTTTATGTCAGGGGTGGGGAACCTTTTTTCTGTCGGGGGCCATTTGGAAATTTCTACCAACCTTCGGGGGCCGCACAAAATTATCAATGTTTAAATGACCCTGCTATATTGGGTGAAGCAATTAATTAACTGGGGGCATGGGGCTGGGGGCACAGACACCACACGCGGGGCTGGGGGCACAGACACCACACGCGGGGCTGGGGGCACAGACACCACACGCGGGGCTGGGGGCACAGACACCACACGCGGGGCTGGGGGCACAGACACCACTGGAGGGGTTGGGGGCACAGACACCACTGGAGGGGTTGGGGGCACAGACACCACTGTGGGGGGGGCACAGACACCACTGTGGGGGGGGCACAGACACCACTGTGGGGGAGGCACAGACACCACTGTGGGGGAGGCACAGACACCACTGTGGGGGAGGCACAGACACCACTGTGGGGGAGGCACAGACACCACTGTGGGGGAGGCACAGACACCACTGTGGGGGAGGCACAGACACCACTGTGGGGGAGGCACAGACACCACTGTGGGGGAGGCACACACATCACTGGGGGGGAGGCACACACACCACTGGGGGGGAGGCACACACACCACTGGGGGGGAGGCACACACATCACTGGGGGGGAGGCACACACATCACTGGGGGGGGAGGCACACACATCACTGGGGGGGTGCACACAGGACTGGGGGGGTGCACACAGGACTGGGGGGGTGCACACAGGACTGGGGGGTGCACACAGGACTGGAGGGTGCACACAGGACTGGAGGGTGCACACAGGACTGGGTGATGGGCTGCACATAGGATTGTGTGGGGGTGCACACAGGACATTGGGGGGCTGCACACAGGACTGGGGGAGGGGTGCACACAGGATTGGGGGGGTGCAAACAGGACTACTGGGTGATGGGCTGCACACAGGACTGGGGGGGTGCACACAGGACTGGGGGGGGTGCACACAGGACTGGGGGGGTGCACACAGGACTGGGGGGGTGCACACAGGACTGGGGGGGTGCACACAGGACTGGGGGGGTGCACACAGGACTGGGGGGGTGCACACAGGACTGGGGGGGTGCACACAGGACTGGGGGGGTGCACACAGGACTGGGGGGTGCACACAGGACTGGGGGGTGCACACAGGACTGGGTGATAGGCTGCACATAGGATTGTGTGGGGGTGCACACAGGACTGGGGGAGGGGTGCACACAGGATTGGGGGGGTGCAAACAGGACTACTGGGTGATGGGCTGCACACAGGACATTGGGGGGCTGCACACAGGACTGGGGGAGGGGTGCAAACAGGACTGGGGGAGGGGTGCACACAGGACTGGGGGGGTGCACACAGGACTGGGGGGGGTGCACACAGGACTGGGGGGGTGCACACAGGACTGGGGGGGGGCACACAGGACTGGGTGATGGGCTGCACATAGGATTGTGTGGGGGTGCACACAGGACATTGGGGGGCTGCACACAGGACATTGGGGGGCTGCACACAGGACATTGGGGGGCTGCACACAGGACTGGGGGGGTGCACACAGGACTGGGGGGGTGCACACAGGACTGGGGGGGTGCACACAGGACTGGGGGGGGTGCACACAGGACTGGGGGGGTGCACACAGGACTGGGGGGGTGCACACAGGACTGGGGGGGTGCACACAGGACTGGGGGGGTGCACACAGGACTGGGGGGTGCACACAGGACTGGGGGGGGTGCACACAGGACTGGGGGGGGTGCACACAGGACTGGGGGGGTGCACACAGGACTGGGGGGTGCACACAGGACTGGGGGGGGTGCACACAGGACTGGGGGGGTGCACACAGGACTGGGGGGTGCACACAGGACTGGGTGATGGGCTGCACATAGGATTGTGTGGGGGTGCACACAGGACATTGGGGGGGCTGCACACAGGACTGGGGGAGGGGTGCACACAGGATTGGTGGGGGGGTGCAAACAGGACTACTGGGTGATGGGCTGCACACAGGACATTGGGGGGCTGCACACAGGACTGGGGGAGGGGTGCACACAGGACATTGGGGGGCCACACTGCGCTGAGAGTTTCATGCAACTCTGGGGGAGAAGGTTTACAGAACTGGTGTGGGGAGGCACAAAGCATTGGGCAGGGCACATAGCAGCAGAGGGTCGGCGCTGGACTCACAGCAGCATTGCATTCACATCACCGGAGTGCAGGAGCCGGACACACTGCATCAGAAGGAGAAGGCAGGCACTGATCTCCGGAGGGCAGGGGGCGTGCACACAAGGCTAGAGGCTGCTGTAGACCCGCCCACAATTGGCACTGGCCGACGGGAGAACACATTGCAGCACAAATAGCAATGTGTGGATTTAAAGGGCCGGCGGCAGCAAGACCGAGGTGACAGCACCAGCACTGCCTCCCCCGGGAATCTGCCCGGGGGCCACATAAAAGGTCATGGCGGGCCGCATGCGGCCCGCGGGCCGGAGGTTCCCCACCCCTGCTTTATGTACACTTTAAGGAGCACTTTAATTCCATTTTGACAGGCAAAGGTTCTCCCCGCTTAATTGAGCACATTAGGGCTTCTCATAGGGGCAATCCTGAAACTCTACGCTTTGCCGGTCTGCAAAGGGTTAGTCTTCCTCCACATGGCGTCAACTTGCATAAACTATTGCTGCAGACAGAGGCACATCTAATTATAAAATTTAGAGCTCAAAGCGATTTAGGTCTGAACGACAGGAATGACCTGTCGGAATTCTTATAAACCCACGACCTTACCTCTGTATCCTCCAATTTTTGTTTATTGTAATGAATGTTTATAATTAGTCTGTAAATAATTATTTTTGGACATTTTATTTGTATATAATGTTTCTTGAGTATGATGCATTTTCCATGTTTTTAACGGCAGTGACGTGAGCTGGGTGCACTCCTTTTAAGGAGCCACTTCCCGTCTCTCCCTGTGGACCAGTCGAAGCGTACACCAACGCGAAACGGCCGTCATCCTTTTGAGGAGCCTGCACCCAGCTCCCTCCCTGCTTTTTATGCTGCACCTTTTGGAATAAAAGAAGTATCACTTGGCATGTGGATTGTGCAGTCCCTTTCTTCTATATTCTACATGAACATTCTCTGACCCAAAAGAGGACGAGACCTCCCAAAAGCAGTGAGAGGACTGGTGCCAACAACTCCATGTGGGAACTATCTCTACCCCCACCTACCAGAAACACGGGGTTCACCGGGTTGTGCAGGAATACGAGCAAGATTTCAGTAAGATTCCACTAGACGTTGGTAGAATCAAAGGGGTGCAACATCACATAACCACAGGCAATCATCCTCCCATTAAGGAAAGACATAGGCCTGCACCACCAGCCCATTACCAGCGCACAAAGGACATGCTGAAGGCTATGAAAGAGGCAGGAGTCATCAGGGACAGCTGTAGTCCTTGGGCAGCCCCCCCTGGTCCTGGTGAAAAAGAAGGATGGCACAATGAGGATGTGTGTAGACTACAGACGGATAAATCAGATAACACACAAGGATGCCTACCCTTTGCCACTGATAGAGGAATCCCTCGCTGCCTTTTAAAGCTTCTAACTACTTTTCTACTCTAGATCTCACTAGTGGCTACTGGCAAGTATCTGTAGCAGAGGAAGATCGGGAGAAGCCTTCACCACCCCAATGAGCCTTTGTGAGTTCAACAGCATGCCATTTGGTCTTTGCAACGCCCCCAGGACCTTCCAGAGGTTGATGGAGTGCTGCCTGGGGCACCTCAACTTTGAACCGTCCTGCTCTCCCTGGATGACGTCATCTTGTACTCCAAGATCTATGAGGACCACCTGAGACACCTGGCTGAAGTCTTTGAAGCACTATCTCGATGTGGGATGAAGCTGAAGCCATCTAAGTGCCATTTACTGAAGCCGAAGGTCCAATACTTTGGTCATGTGGTCAGTGCAGAAGGAGTAGCACCAGACCCAGAGAAGGTCACAGTTATTCAGGAATGGCCCACACCCACTACCGTCCAGTAGGTATGTCAGTTCCTTGGCTTGGTAGGCTACTACAGAAGGTTCATCAAGGGCTATACGAAGATGGCGGCGCCTTTACAAGAGCTCTTAGTTGGCCAAGCAAAGAAGGGGAAGACCTCCGGCCCACCATTTCACTGGGGAGAAGCAGAAGAACACTCCTTCAGACAAATGAAAGGGGCCTTGACGGGTGAAGAGATTCTAGCCTACCCTGATTACAGTCTACTCTTTGTGCTGTACACAGATGCCAGCAATGTGGGGCTGGGAGCAGTGCTTTCACAGGTACAGAAAGGCAAGGAACGTGTGATTGCCAGCAGGAAGCTCAGGCCTACTGAAAGAAACCCAAAAAATTACAGTTCATTCAAGCTAGAGTTCCTGGCCATGGTCTGGGCTATCACAGAGCGATTCAAGCACTACCTGGTAGCCACCAAATACACCGTCTTCACGGACAACAACCCCCTAACCCACTTGGATACTGCTAAATTGGGTGCCATGGAGCAATGTTGGGTAGCCCGACTAGCAAATTACGATTTTACTGTCAAGTATCGAGCCGGTCGCAAGAATGGCAACGCAGATGCTCTGTCAAGGATGCCTCACCTAGCAGATGAAGGTGAAGATGTAGATGATCTTGAAGAGATTGAGCTGCCAGCATTCCATTGCCATGGAGCCAACCAGTGCCAGCAGTCACACACCAGCCGCCAAGAAGTGATCCTGAATCCACTACCTCACTACAACTGGAGGGAGACTCAGGAGAATGATCCAGTGGTTGGTTTGGTGAAGAAGCTGATCACTCAACCTGGCGCCAGCCTTGACCCAGAAGCCCCGCCTGAGGCACAGTACCTATGGAGAGAGAGGGGTCGATTATTCATCTACCAAGACAAGCTCTACAGGAGCATCATTGACCCGAAGACGCATGAGAAGGTGTGGCAGGTGATTGTACCACAGAAGGATACACAGATGGTGCTGGAAGCCTATCACAATGGTGCAGGCCACTTTGGTTGGAAGAAACTGGAGGCACTACTTAAAGAAAGATTCTACTGGGTGGGCATAACATCTGCCCTGGAGAAGTGGTGTCAAGACTGCAGCCCCTGCAACCTCAGGAGAAAAGACTATCACAGCCAGAGAGCACCACTCCAAACCAAACGACCCCTGGAAATAGTAGCCTTGGACCATGTAAAGTTTGGCGCCCAGCAGACAAGGCTATAATTATGCTCTCACCATGGTTGACCATTACTCCAGGTTCCTAGTGGTAGTACCAGTCAAGGACTTGACAGGCCAGACTTAAGCCAGAGCTTTCCAAGCCCATTTCTGTAGACCACATGGCTATCCAGATCAAGTGCTCACCGACCAGGGCTCGGCCTTTAAAGCTGAGGTGTTCAAGAAGTTTTGTTAACTTTATGGCTGCAAGAAGATCCGTACCACACCTTACCATCCTCAGACCAATGGCATGTGCGAGAAGATGAATCACATTGTTCTCGACCTCCTTAAAACTCTACCACTAGAAGAAAGATGCCTGTGGCCAGAGAAGCTGCCTGACCTGGTGGACATGTATAACAACATCCCTGTGAGTTCCACGAACTGCACACCGGCATACCTGATGAGGGCCAGACCTGGAAGACTGACAGTCGATCTGGAAATGGGAATTGAGACCCACGAAGACCCTCTACAAGGTGCTGATTGGGATTCCACCCGCCAGGCCCAGTACAAGAGAGTGCGAGAATGTGTAGAGCGAAGCTTGACTCAGCAACGCAAGAGACAAGAAAAAGCCTACAATCAAAATGCACCTGCTGTTCCTTTGATGCCAGGAGAAGTAGTCCTCAAGAGAAAAGAAATCACAAACTCGACAATCACTGGGAAGTAGAACCTTACACCGTGTTACCATCAACACCTAGCCGTGAGAAGACATGTCTCATCAGCAAAGATGGAGGAAAGACAACAGCTGTAGTTTCAAGAGACCACCTTAAGAGATGTCCTGAACAGCTAAGAATCCCTGAAGAAGTTCCCAACCCTTCGTCAGTTGAAGAACCAAGAGAAACGATGATCCATACTGTGCTTGGAGATTTCCCTGCAAGTTGGCCTCAATACAATGGAGCTGTGCTAATTCCAGTAATCACCTTCCCTCAACCCAGAGAAGAAGTAAGAGAACAAGAAGAACCTGTTCAGAACCTTGAAGAGCCAAGTGTAGCTGAATCAGAAGGCCATGCACTGGTATCAACACCCAGTACACCCATCATTCGCATTGAGACACATACATCGGGTGGGAGGACACAATCTCTGACAGATGACAGCATAGTACTGCTTAGATCAACCCGCAGCAACTTTGGTCAGCCCCATTACGGTATAGAGAGGTACAGTTAAAATGTCTTTATAGTAAATTTATTTAAGTTTAAGTGTTTGAAAATGTTTTCTGAAGGTTTAGTAATGTTTAAGAATGTGCCCGCAAGGACTGTTGCGAGAACTTTGCTGCTAAAATGTGTTGTTTATTTACCAGGTTATGTGCACTTTAAAAATGGACCACAGGTTATGAACTGGCTATAGCCACAAACTCTTGCATTGTAAAAAGTTACCTCATTGGTACCAACCTCAGAGCACGCCTGTTTATGGGGCCTGGCTCTGCACCACCAGGGAGCATGCCTGTTTATGGGGCCTGCTCTCCAACACATGGAAGCCGGTACGCCTGTTTATGGGGCCTACCTTATGCCATCCTCCTCAGGAGAGGAAGATTGGAGGAAAGGTCTGGGATAGAGCTGGCCCAGACCTGGTTACCAAATGGACCGGTGGCCTGCCTTCTGGGGTTTTTTGGGAGGGTTACCGACTTGTGGGTGGTGGGTGGTGAAGAATGGTACCTGGTATGTTGACAATGTAAATAACATCCCCTGTGTGGGAAAAGTTGTATTTAACCTTGTTTCTTGTCTTTCCAGCCTGAGGACGTGCTGATGATAACTAAGGGGGAATGTGGCGCCCCTGACCTGGTCAGGCACCACAGAGTACTCCACCCATGCTGGGACAGTGCTTCCAGGTAATTCCAAAAGGCCAGAATGAGGTGTGTACACACAGACACATAGTGACCAGGTCTCCCACACCTTGAGAGGGTACCCTTGGGTAGCACTGAAGAGGTTAACTTTCAATTCTCAGAAAGGGGTGTAGTGGAGAGGCTAGAATCTAGATGCAGTGGCAGACAAGAAAAGGATGAGGCGCAAGCCAGTCTGGAGCAGAGTGTACAGAAGTTGCTGAAGGGAGCAGACGTACAGCCACGCTAGTCAGACCCTGCAGGTGTGGTAGCTGTAAGCGGGCGAGTACAGTGATCAGAAAATTAGCCTGAAAGACACCTGAAGAGAGGCAGTCGAGTACGGGGATTGCTGGTAACTACGCACGCACAGGGAACAGGTCCCTAGAGCCAGATATCGATCTACTGATCTGCTAAACCTGCCGGTGAGGGGACTCGAGGTTCCTCACCAAAGACACAGAGCTCGAGCCTCAGCAGCAACGTGGGGACCCATACGGAGATAGGGCCAGAAGCCATCTCAACTGGTCCACGCTGCCGGCAAACGGGCCAGAAAGGGAAGGAGAGGCAGTAGCAACTTTCCC